>NW_010527519.1:0-8254 GCF_000687285.1 Phaethon lepturus
TCCTCTCTGCTAGGAGCCTCGCCCACCCGCCCTGTTTTCTCCGGCGAACGTTTTACCTGGGCTCTTCCCATCCCCTGAACTGCTTTTTTCCTCCCTTCCATTGGGAAATGTTAAATCAGGGGACCTGCCGTAATCTTCTGGCTGGCCAAGTGCAACGCGTCCACCCGCGGCTTTCAGCAGGGGATGGGCTCTCTTCCCTCTCTCCAGACAAAAGCAGGACCCCACCCTCCCCTGCTCATAGTATAACAGCTCTGTGACCTTCCTGAGCTGAATCCACATCGTGTCTAACCCCACCGTCTGCTCTGTCGGCCCCACAGTCTCCCCACGGGTGGTCGTGGGGGGTGCAGCACGCGGTGGGGTCCCAGCCTCCTGCCAGCAGGCTCTAGCGAGGCTCGAAAGTCAGAGTTAGGAATAATTCAATAAAAGAGGTTTCAGCCAGCAAAAAAAAATCGTTTAGGTAGTATATAAAAATTGCTACAGAGCTTCAATTTTACCAGTTCAGGGGATGGATTTCTCCGTTTACCAGCAGTCGCAGCTTTGCTGGGGTGAATGGGAGGACTCAGCTGAGTTATCACGGAATCACAGGATGGTTTGGGTGGGAAGGGACCCTTAAAGACCATCCAGTCCAACCCCCTGCAGTGAGCAGGGACATCTGCAACCAGAGCAGGGTGCTCAGAGCCCCGTCCAGCCTGACCTGGGATGTTCCCAGGGATGGGGCATCCACCACCTCTCTGGGCAACCTGGGCCAGGGGTTCACCTCCCTCACTGTGAAAAACTTCTTCCATCTTTCTGACTTCAATGGGACAAGCAGTCTTCTTTCTAAAGAGTAAACGTAGCTGTGAATAAAGGATGTGTACACATGCACACACATGTTTCATGGAGCTATGTCGGCATGAGAGTGCTAGCATTGGAGGGGAAGCAAAATTCTTGCCCTGCATTTATTTGGGCAAGGTTTTCTTGCTCATTCCCCGGGAGCGAGGCATATGGTTTTGCTGCTGGTGCAGGTAAATATTCATAGTGATTTCACGAGGACTTGAATTCCTCCTGCAGCAAACGTGTGAGCTGAGCAAGGGCGGCAGTGGTTGGTTTTATGAAGAACTGTTCTCCTTTCTTGCCAGGGTACAGAGTTCATTTTTCCACTGACACATCTCTGACAAACACCCGACGAGAGCGTGGCATGGGGAGCCAAGTGATTGTGTTGTCATGGCAAAGACTAGTGAAAGAAGAGCAAGATTTATATCGTGCCTGCTCAGAGGGTTGGAGAAAAATGGCCCAAAGCCAGAAGTCATGCAGGCATGGCTGATACGGTCTTCAGTTTTTGCCAAGTGTGGGCTGGTTGGTGGCTTATGTGAAATGGGCTGCATAGTCTTGGTCCAAGTCTTGGTGGGCACGATTCCACATCACAGAAAACAGCCGTACAGTTGACACTTTTGCTGACAGTCTTAGCAGAAAGATGAGTTGCTGAATTGGCCCTGAAGATTTAAAAAAAAAAAAAAATCCAAAGAATTTTGCAGCTAGAGAAGTGCTACCTTCTACCAGGGAAGCAAGAAGAGCACATGCCCCCAGAAAGCCCAGCACACACACCCACGACTATGGTGATGTGTTTAATTTACCCAAAAGCAATGAGGGGAGGGCTTTAGGTGGCTCTCTGGAGATGTGGCCTCAGGTGCAGGTCCTCTGCATGCCTGTGGTTGTATTATTTCACCTCCTTTGTGCCTTGGCTCCCTATCTGCAAAACCAGAACATGGAGCCAGAGAATGGTTTTGGTGACAGGGACCTTTGGAGGCTCCTGATTTAACTTCGCACTCTAGGTCAGGCTCATGCCTTTGTGTGGGTGAGTTTTGAGTATCTCCAAGGATACAAAACCCAATGTCTCTGGCATCACGGTTCAAGGCTTGACCAGCCTCTCACTAAAAATATTTTTCTTACATCTGATCTAAACTTCCTTTGTGGAACTTCTGTCCATAGCTTCCTGGTTGGACTTGATGATCTTTTCCAACCTTTATGATTCTGATTCTTCTGCTCTGAGAGGAATCTGACTCCATCTTCTCTGTGGTTATGCATTAGGTAGGTAAATGAAAAAATTAGATTCTCCCTTCATCCCCTCTTCTCTGGGCTGAACAAACCTCTCCTTACCTTGTGTGCTCCAGCCCCCTAACCGTCTTGGTGTACCTCCACAGTGACGATGTCTTTGTGGAGAGCCCAGACTGGACCCAGCGCTCCAGCTGTGGTCTCACAACTGCCGAACAGAGGGGAAGGATCATTCCTTCGACCTCCAGAGGACGTGTTTGCTAGTGCAACTCAGTATGGGTCTGGCCATCTTTGCTGCAAGGACATGCTGCTGACTCCCAGGCACCTCGTTGGCCACCAGGACCGGCAGGTCTTTTTCTACAAGGTGGCTTTGTAGCCAGAGGTGGTGCTTGCTTCTTACCAGGTGGCATGGATGGGAAGTGCCAGGGTCTTGGCAGAGCTCAAAGGGTGAGGAGCAGACTGTCCCTGGAGATGCAGGGGCTGGAGGATCAGACGGGGTATGAGCTTGGCCATGTTGTGTGCTGTTGGCTCCAGCAAGACTTGGCTCAGCCTTCCTGTTTGAAAGCATGAAACCCATTAACAACTGAGAGGTGAGATGGCTGTAGGAGCAGGAAAGCACCGTAGACAGCCTGAGGATACACCGAAGCACTTTTTTATGTTTCCGGATTGTTCTCGTTCAGAGGAGGTGCAGCTTGTGCAGCCGCTGCGGCTGCTGATGCGGTACCTGCCCGGTGAATGTAAAAGGCAGATTTCTGTCTCTACCGCTGCCCATCCATCACCTTTCACAAGCCTAGAAGCAAAAGGAAAAATAAAAGGAATAACAAGAAAATAAAGAAACACTGCAGCCAGAAAGCTATCCTCTGTGTTTCACAATTCTATAAATTATGCCCTTCTCTTCCTCTTTAATCGCCAGGCATATAAAATACGCTTGCAGCAGAATCATATTCTTCCCATTAAAGTTTCAGAAGAGAAATACAGGTCCCATCTGCCTGTTTAGCAAAGCAGGGCAGTGCACGACCGTTTTTTTTTTCCCCTTTCAAAATCTGCTTTATGGCAGGAGTTTTTTTCTTTTAGGACTGGCCGTTCATTTCATTTTCTCATTTCAGCATGCGTTTTCGCAAGCAGCCTCCTCTTTATTCTCACCCGGGGCTTTCTCCAACGCCTTCAAACTCAAATGCTCCTAGAGAGCAGAGGTACAACCTGCCCTTGATGAAGGTCAAAGAGAGATGAAGGTCATTTAGGATTTCAGCAGGGATGCTAGGAGTGGATTTCTGCTCTGCGGTCAGGTCAGGCACTGTCTGAACAGCAAGAGTTGGCAATAATGAGAAATTAATAAACTGTCTTGTGGAGGCACCCACGTCCTTCGCTGCCACCCATCCCTGCTTGCGTCCAAGGATATTTGTATTTACTTGGTGTTGATCTGGATTCAGGATGGACGTGAGAGCTTAGGGATGGGCTGTCTGCGTGGTGCAAGAGCAAGTGTGGCATCGTCCCCTGCCATACAGCAACTGTCCCCACGACTAACGCGTGCAAAGGGCACGGTGAGGGGGGTGCATTTGCCTGCACCTGGAAACCAAACCTAGTTCATGACCTACCCGAGTGAGCCTGTCTCCAAGGCCGTGACTCAGGGCAAGAGGAAAGGTTTGGGTATTTTGGCCATCCATCTCCCCTTGAAAGCCCTCCTGGAGCTTCTAGCCTGGGGAGGCAGACCTCTCTCCTGGCTTTTTTTTTGTTCTCCATGCATTGCATCCCCGTGCGAGCCCCTGACTCGGCACTCAGCCTTCAACAGCCGTGGAGAGAGACTTCAAAGCCCCATTTTCACCATCCACAAAGGCTGGAGCCACCAGCGCTCACCTGGGCACGGGGAGCAGCCCTGCTCGTAGCCTCCCGCACCCACATCTGCTCTCCGCTCGCACACACGCCCACACCACCGGTACCTTATAATTAAATCTCTTTTTTCCCCAACTGGAAGGCTTCTGCTATAAACAAGGGTTTTCTCTAACCATAATTGCGCTCGGCGGAGGGCAAAGCTCTGCAGTAACTCCGGGCTTTGTTCTGCGTGCAGGCAGCGAGTCCCTCTGCCTGTCCTCAGGTATGCCAGCAATGTCAGCCGAAGTCCCCTCCACCCGACATGCATCTCGGGGCAGGGTTTGCAAACAGAGGCAGTGGTCAAAGCGGGGCTTAAGTGCATTTATAAATATTTTGAAGTGCCGACTTGGAAAAGGAAAGTCCCCGGCGTGCTGCCGGCGCTGGCGTTTCATCGGGCGCTGGCGTGCGGCTTTGAAGTGCAGCGTTGGCAAGCCGCTGGGTTCCTGCCCGTTCCTAGGAAGGGCTGAAAGGATATACATATGTGTATAAAAAAACCACATAAAATGCAAGACGTAGCGTTTAGGCTCATTTTTGGTGAGTGTCTTCACGGACAAACGGGGAGAAGAAATTAAAATGCTGCCAGGGGCATTTTGCTAATGCGATGCGTATATGAAACAACATAACATCGATTAGAAATGCCAGAGATGGGAGGTGAAGTGGGTGCATGGAGAGGTAGATCCTTCCCAATATGTGCTTTTATTGTGGCCCCTTAACTAATAAATTTTCCTCCACTAAAAAAAAAACTCGCTGTAATACATTTAACCAGAGACTGACATATCTGTGCTGTGAAAGGAGATGCAAAATACAGTGAAATGGTGGGGAAAGTGGGGTAAAATGCTGATGTTTTCCCATCCAGGACAAAAAGTATATCCTGAAATAGTGTGAGTGCTTCCACGTTTCTGCAGGTGCTCTTCGGGACATTCCCAAACATATCCACCCAGAGCATCCTCCAGCCCTCTGCTCGGGAGGTGGCTCAAACCCGCACCTCGGTGCGAGCACGCAGAAGCAGCCACGTGCTCCCCGCGCACGTGCGATGCCCTTCTCCAACACGCAGATACTTGGGGTTGCTGTCGTGTTAGATGTCTGCTTTTTTTTTTTTTCCCCCTTTCTTTTGGTGTAAGATAGCAAGAGCAAAGCAGCCGCTCCGTAAGATACTCTCCGTCTAGGAGCTGAGAGCCAAAGCCTCCGTAGGTACGGGTGTGCTGCGCTGCACCGCGGGGCCGATCCGTAACATCCCACAGGTTTGCCTGGAAGTTGTAGCTCTTTAACTAGACTGGCTTAGTTAGACTTGTACCCTTCCCCCAGCAATGCCAGCAGAGCTGTACAGATGTTGCCTTACGCGTCCAGCTGTGCCAATGGGAGATGATGGCTCTCTCCTGGAGGTTCCTGCCTCTATCACTGTGCTGCTGGAACCATCCTCCAGGAGCATCAGCCGAGTCCCCTTCACCCAGTGGCCCATAGCAGTTGGAAGAAACCTGGTTTGCTACTTTTTCCCAGCAGAAATCGGGGTTTTCATAAGAACAGCCTCGAAGGCGGGGACGTGAGAAGTAGCTACCACTGGCCTGATCGCGGATGAGATGCTGGGGGTCGTTTCTTATGCCTCTGGCACACCTTCAACCAGGAGAGAGCATCTGTCCTCAGTCTTCAGGTGCTGTGTAGGGGCAAGTGTAGTCACAGAATCATAGAATGGTTTGGGTTGGAAGGGACCTTTCAAGGCCATCTAGTCCAACCCCCTGCAGTGAGCAGGGACATCTGCAACCAGAGCAGGTCCTTCGTGTGAAAGGGAATCAGCCACCTTGATGTAAGGTGCTTTTGCAATGGTATAGCTGTCCCGGTTCTAGCTCTTGCCGTCAGTCACAAACGAGCTGCAGATCCCGTGCCAGCGTCCTTGCGGTAGGGTGCTGCGGTAAAAAACCATCTGCAAGGCTGTCCTGCCTGCCTCCTCCTCTTTGCCCTGGTGCAAATCCAGAATAGCGTCAGCTAAATCCCTGGAGTCCGTCCGTAGTTACACCAGGATAAATAAGAATACCCTTTACCTGGCAAAGCCCGAAAAAAAAGGTAAAATATATCTGTTCAGGTCCAGCAAGGCCAAGTTCTGGCTGTAGCAGCGCCCTGTAATTCAAAGACTCCTTTGGACGTCCCCTTTGAGTCCGGACACGTGAGCAGCTTCCCTTGAAAACGTTTCCTTGTAAAGCCTTTGTGAACTTGTGCGTGCATTGATGTTATGGTTATCGCACATGTAATTTCATCTGACATTGTAATGACAGCGCGGGGACTTCAAAATGTAACAGTAAATATAGTTGTTAGGAGGGGAAAAAAAAAAATCCCAGCCCATCGTCCTGAATGCCTCCTCACGTCATGGGAGGGATGCAGACAGACTCCAAACACCATCAGCATTTCTGGGTTCCAGTTGGAAACTGCCCGGAGCTCAGGGTACGCCAAAACAAACACGCAAGACTGCCTCTCTTTACACGGCAGGGCTGCATTTTCTCCTCCTTCTCCCTATTTTTTTTTCCTTTTTGAAGGGTCACCCCTCTTCAGGCCCCAGGAGGGGAGAAGCAGGGTTTTCCCCTGCTCGCCTGGGCTGATTTCGTAGCCGGTGGCACGATGCAGCCCTGGCCCCGCGCTCGCACCCGGCCGAGAGCTCGGGTGCTTTTTGAGTGCCGCGGTTTGCAGTGCTGTATTGAAGGGGCATTTGCCAGTTCCATTATAAGCCTCATTTACAACTCAGCCGCTTTAAATCGAATCAGACTGGGAGTTGGCGTGCGTGCGTGGTCAGCTGGGATGCAGGACTCGCCTTGCTCGGGGGCCCGATCCCGCAAACCCCCTCCTTGCTTGCAGAAGCATCGGCTGAAAAATTAATCCTATTGATTTCCTTTTTTTTTTCCCCATGCATTTGAGTTGAAACATCTAAGCAGTAGATATTTTTCTTATCCTTCTTCCAGGTTATATCTTGAGGAGAGTTCAGATGTTGGGTTTTTTTCTGTTGGGTTTTTTTTTTTTCCTGTTTGTCCTCTACCAGCTTTGACTATATTTACCAAGCTGGGCATGGGTGGACCCCAGCGAATTGCACAGATTGCTCAGGCGGGTGAGGCTTTGCAGGATCAAGGCTGAGCTGACGACTCAGCTGCTCTTTAGCTTTCTGGCAGGTTGGCAGAGGAACCAGGGGGTTCATGCACAGGAGGAGTTGATATACAAATGAGATCTGAATCTGACCCCTGATCTTCAGTTAAATTGCTCTGTAACCTTGAGAGCTGGATTAAATCGTCCCCTGAAGATAGGGAGTTGCCTCTGGATATTCGGTGCTTGAGCCACACTGTAAAGTTATGTTCATATATTACCTGTGGTCTTCAGAGAGCTCATTAGTTGGTCGGTTTACATACAAGAAGTCCGGATGAAAGTCTCATCCCCTTTTCCTGACTGTCCTCTGCTGAAGCCCGGCAGCATTTCCTCTGGAAACGCCCAGCTCGCGTTAGGATGTGATGCACCTCGCTGGGGCTCCCGCATGGCTGGGAGCCGGCATTCAGAGAAGCGTTGGCTTGCAGAAAAAGGGTGATAGAATCACAGGATGGTTTGGGTGGGAAGGGACCTTTCAAGGCCATCCAGTCCAACCCCCTGCAGTGAGCAGGGACATCTGCAACCAGAGCAGGGTGCTCAGAGCCCCGTCCAGCCTGACCTGGGATGGTCCCAGGGATGGGACACCCATGATGCGTCGTCTCGCGACAGCGAAGGATGGGGAGATGCAATATTCACCCCTCAGCGATGGAGTTGGGGCTGTAGGCGACTCTGAGGAGACACTCCCAGGTAAAATGGGGTGGATCGGGTGTCCTCTCTGATGGCAGGGACTTGAATTTTCATCCTGTGGGGGGGTTGATGGCGGCTGCACACTCCAAGCCCAGGACTAGACTTCTGCCCACGGTACCGGCGGGGGGCCGGGGGGGCCGCGTCTTTGCAGGCTGCATCGCCGTCGCAGGACGAGGTGCTCCGCAGAGGCGCCTTCCGCGAAGACGTCCCTCCGAAAGCCGCTTCACGTCCACGCGGGAGCTGTTCTGGCCCGGCCGTGGCAGGGGAGCTTGAGTGCTTAGAGCTCCAGGACTTAACTGGCGATTAAAAATGAATGAGGCGGCAAAGGCTCTCGTGAGAGCCAAGCAGGAAAATAATATTTTGGGTTCTGCCAGAGTTAAGTAGACCAATCTGAGGTACTGCTCTTGTAAATACCCGTGGGACTCTGAGCCTAAGGAACGCCAACGCGGTCTAAGCGGCGGAGGGCATGGTGGGAGGTGAAGGATGAAGCTGAGCTTGCTTTCTGGGGCTTGGCCCAAAGCAAGCTGGGTTTTAGAGACGTGCTGGCTCC
>NW_010527520.1:0-269 GCF_000687285.1 Phaethon lepturus
AAAGCCCCCATGCGGGATCAGCCCCAGACCATCACCATACTGGGTGCACTCCAGGGCCAGGGACCACCCACACAGCCTTTAGCCTGAGTGCCCTCCCACTCTTGGCCAGCATCACCCACAACACCCCAGGTTGGTGCTGGTGTGAGGGCCTCAGCCACCAGCCACAATTTTTGGAGGCTTCTGTCCCCCCCCATGCTGCCCAACAAATGCCCCCGGGGGAGCAGGGCCCTGCACAATGGGGTCACGTGGCACCACACCAGCAACAGGAC
>NW_010527520.1:372-700 GCF_000687285.1 Phaethon lepturus
GGCCACCCCGCCCGCGGGCCTGCCGACGGGTCCTGAGCCCCCCACACCACCAGGCAGTACCGCTAATACTTTAATGAGCGCTGACAGGCTGCTCAGGCCAAGCCTGCCCAAGCTCATTAGCGCAGGGCAGTCATCCCTCTGCAAGCAGTGAGCTGCCCGTGGGCAGCAGGACCTGCCTGCTAGTGCAGGCAGCACGTGTGGGCAGCTCTGCCAGGCTGTGGGGGCTGCCTGCTTCATGCTGAGCTGTGAGGGCTGAGCCACGGACAGAGCGAGCCAGCAGTGCCACAGCTACCAGCAATGCCACGGGCACCGGTGATGCCATGCCCGC
>NW_010527520.1:736-2301 GCF_000687285.1 Phaethon lepturus
CAGTGCCTCCTTTGCCTCCCGGCCCCCGGCCAAGCCGCGTGCGCGAGCGCCTCGCATTACCCTAGATGGCCAGGAGGAGATAAAAGTACTTGAAGGGCTGCATGCGCGGGGCTGCCTACACACCCAGTCCTCCCACCCACAGCACCCGGGGGGGGCTGTGTCCCACTCTCCCCCCAAAACAGAGCAGCGGGATTCCACCCCCCCCAGTCACACCCAAGAAGCTCTCCCAGGCCAGGCGGGCTGGGACTGCAAAGCGGGAGGAGGCAGGCTCCACGGTGGGTCAGAGCCCTCCCTGGGCAGGCTCCCCAGCACAACAGCCAAGGTTCATTCCCAGGAGGGAAAATGGAGGGGTGGATTGCAGTAAGTTTTTCCCTGAACTGCTGCCACCCTACAAGGTGTTTAAAACAGAGGAAGACCCACAAAAGGCTCCCAGCCCACCTCCCCCTCACCCCACAGGTATCTGTATACACGGTGGCACAGTCCAGGCAGCTCTCATGGCTGGGACTGTGCATCCATGTGTAGACCCCAGGATCTTTGTTAAAAAAGAAAAGCAACAACAAAAACAGCCAGACCCTCTGGACCGTCCTGCCAACACCAATCCACCCGCCTTGGTCATTGCTCTCCATCCCAAGCTCAGCCCAGGCCATGCCCAAGTGGGGTATGGCCCCATGGCACCCAGCCCTTCCGGGCACTCACCTTGGTGACATTGCTGCTGACGCTGCTGATGCTGCAGATACTGCTGGGGACAGCGGTGACACGGATGGGGGTGCTCCGCAGCCCCAGTGTTACCTCTGCAAGGGGAGCAAGAGGCACACGGGGTTTGCCCCAGCCTGGTAGGCTCAGCCCTGTGCCTGGAGAGTGGCTCTGGCTGTGCTGCCTGGCTGCTGCATGCATCCTGCCTCAGCAGTGGATACTGAGTTCTGGCACAGGGGAAGGGCTCTGGGGACAGCCAAGGGACAGGGAAGCCAGGCCCCCCTCACCACTCTGGCTCATCCTCTTGCCCAAGGAAGGGCACTTTCCGCAGTGCTCCAGCTGGAGCCAAGACCCCCCAGCGCGAGGGATGGCCCCAGGAGCACCCTGAGCCAGCCATGTCTGTGGACAGGCAGGGCTGGACCTGAGGCAGGGCTGGATCAGACACTGCGCAGCAGCAGGGACGGGATGGAGCAGGACAGCATGGACTCCCCTGGACTGGCAGGTCAGTGAGGACAGAACATGAACATGGGGCAGAGGATGGGGCAGGGCTGCAGGCACGGGGCAGGGGGCTGGGGAAGGACCCTGGGCACAAATGTGGCAGGACAGTGGGGATTGGGTCAGGCTGCAAGGCCAGATAGCCTCCCAGTACTGAGATGCCCTGAGCTGAGCGTTCTTGCTAAGGGGTGAGGGCTGCCAGGCATGCTCCTGCCCACAGCCTCTGCTCTTCTGGCAGTGCCCATGCTCAGCCTCCGGGCTGCCAGCCCCCAAATGCCACTGCTGCTGCTGACGTGTCCCACCAGTGCCTGCCTGGCCTACCACTATACACCTGCCTGCTGGTTTCCACTTGCCTACTGGTGCCCACCCGCCTGTCC
>NW_010527520.1:2380-2590 GCF_000687285.1 Phaethon lepturus
ATTGCCTCCCCGCCTGCTGCTGCCCATTGCCCCCATGGTGCCCACCTCCCCACCTTTCCCAGTCCCACCTCCCTGAGTGATGCCCACCATGCCTACGGTGCCCACCCAGTCTCCTGACAGGTGCCACCTGCTTGCACTACCCATCTTCCTCATCCCATCCCCCTGATGGGTGCCCCTGCCCACGCTTCCTGTCTTCCCTGCCCGGTGCCC
>NW_010527521.1:0-33430 GCF_000687285.1 Phaethon lepturus
CTGGTCCCAATATGGACCCCTGAAGGACACTGCTCATCACCAAAAGCAAATGAAACTGAGAGCCTGTTGAATTCTTTATCATAATTTTCAATTGCCACATTAATCGTCTATGCTTTGGGAGGGACTGTCATCCTAGAAAGTCAGTGTCAACATAACTGTGAGGGAGTGACTTGTGGCAGTTGTACATCATCCCCTGCTCCAGTTCTTATTGCCTGCCACTGGTCCTTCCTTCCCTCTCGCACTTTCTCACTTGGGATGTTGCAGAGAGTCGGCAACCAGGGCCCTGGCTCAGTAAATTGCGCTTTGTGTAGTCATAAGTCATATAAATCCCAGCTGACTTCAGCAAAAATTTTACTTTATTTTTCATGTGTGTTTAACTCTGACTACTCTTCCTCATATGCATATCATTGAGCACAGACTGATATCCTTGCTGGATCAGGAATCCTCCGATTTCCCCGCTTCATGGGAGTAACTCTCCTAGTAAACAGCTCTCCAGTGTTACTTGTTTATAGTGCATGCTCCTTGTCTTGCCCAATAGATTTAAGTGCTGCCTCTCTTGTTTTTTAACTCCCTGTGAAGCTACAAATTCATGAACCTGAAGCACTGCATGAGTGGAGGGGAGCCACTCAATCCAGAAGTCATGGAGCAGTGGAAAAGCAAGACTGGGCTGGACATTCATGAAGTATATGGCCAGACTGAAACGGTACATCTGTAGGGTCAATATTCTGTTAAATCTTTGTAATTCCTTTTTGCTTTATGATGTTTTAATGTTTGTTTTCAGAGAACACAGCCTGTTTCTTCCTTCACGTTTCTGTGAATGTTTCAGTAATCTCGTCCCCTGATAACCTCTGAAAGAACACCCTTTCATGGCTTTCCTCGCAGAACCTGCCAGAAACATGGATTGTTGGAAGGAGATGTGCTCTACTATTTCCATAAATGTCCTTAAGCAAATTCCAAGTGACAGTCAAGAGGGCAGAGCTTGAACCTAAGGAAGAAGACTGGTTAGCAGAGGGCATGAATTCTTTGCAGATAACGGAAGACGATTCTGTCAGGGAGTTTCTTGATTTTGCTTATATGTATCATACAGAACTGACATATAGGAACCTATGAATCTTAATTTGGTACTTTGGAAAATACATTTAATGAACTGAATGTGAATGTAGCAGTTTTCTATTGCAAAATTTTGTTTTGCTTTTGATTTTTACAGGGAATAATCTGCTCTGTTTTTAAAGGAATGAAGATTAAACCTGGATCAATGGGAAAGGCAGCTCCCCTTTATGAAGTTCAGGTTTGTTGGCTGCTCTTTAGATTCCTTCAGAGGGTTTTTTGTTTTGTTGGGTTTGGGTTTTTTTTTCCCATTGGACTAAAATATGTGTTGTTTTTCATTCTAGATCATAGACAAAAATGCTAATATTCTGCCTCCAGGACAACAGGGGGAAATTGCTGTCAGAAGTAAACCTATAAGACCACTTGGTTTATTCTCTGAATATGTAGTAAGGACTTTATTTTATTGCTCACCACCACCAATCTCCGCAAAATCTCTCCAATTGCATAGTGGTTCAAAAGGCTGAATATTTTCACCGGTTTATTATTTATTACCAGAGTAATTTGCATTGGTGGATGTTAGAAAAGGGAAGAGAAGAATTTGCTCAAGATTGAGTTAATTTTTTTTTTTAAAGAATCAAAATGTTTTAATTTTTAAAACCTATTTTATTGTATTTTCTAGCAATGTCAGTACAATTCTTGAACATCCTTGACTGAAAAATTAAGTTCCAGTGGATTTAACATTATTTGTGTTACAGCTTAATGTATAGCTAATGCATGCTCAAAATCTAAACAACTTTCAGGATAACCCTAAGAAAACCGCAGAAAGTGAACGTGGGGATTTTTATGTCACTGGAGATAGAGGGACGATGGATGAAGATGGATATTTTCAGTTTATTGGAAGAGATGATGACATCATCATTTCTTCAGGGTCAGTTTACACTCTTCCTTTCTAAATCTGCCATTGTATAATCTTACATGTTGTGTTCCTGGTGAGCTTCTGACATGATAGTCCTGTCATGAATGTATTGACCTCTTGACTTAGGAATACTTGATCTTATTATAAGCTTTTCATAGACCTGCAGTATCATCTTGGTGATGTTAGTGGCATCTCTGTATCCATTTCTCCTGCAACATAGTTTATTTTTTGACTAAAATTGAAGGACATCTCTATCAGACGCAAAGAGCATTGAAACATTTTATTTTCAACATGTTAAAATTAAACAATTTGATATTGTATGATGTGATACCATAACGTGGCATCAGCTGGTACTACAGACCCCAGCTATCAGGGTGGGTTGGAGCCCCAGCTTAGGACCCACAAGGGAAGGGGACAGAGGGAGGGGTATCCACTGCTCCAACAGTCCTCTACTGCACGACCACCGTGAAATGCTCCTACCGTCTAACAACTTTCCCATTCTGCCTAAAGTTTCTATAGTTGGTTGTTGGTTTGTTTTGTGGGTTTGTTTTGGTTTTTTTTCAATATGACAATTAAAAAAACATTTGATACTGGTTTTCCGGCTCATAAAACCAAATCTTACGTTTTTCTTGCCTTACCTAGGTATCGCATTGGGCCATTTGAAGTAGAGAGTGCCCTGATAGAGCACCCAGCAGTGGTAGAAACAGCTGTTGTCAGCAGCCCAGATCCCCTCAGAGGAGAGGTAATGATGCTGAACAGTGGTGGGGGAAGCAATATGTTTGTTTAACTATATAACTATATAAAGCAGTTCATAGTTTACTGAATAATAACGTGCAGCTCTCAGGCAGTCATGTCATCATGGATAATCCTTTGCTATTTACATGCCTTTGCTTTTCTTAGTTTCTTTTCATCCCAAGAGGGTCTTCTCTGTGGAGAACATAAGTGATGTTTACTTTCCCCTTACCACACCTTCTTGTTGTTAAGCTCTTGTGTATACACTGAAATTGTCTTTTTTGGCTGTCTTGGTGTAGCCAAAGTTACAGTATAAGTCTCCTAGCATTAGGCTTGGACTACATGTATGGAGAAAGCACAGTCCTGTGGTGAGATGATAGGGGCCTACTGTCCTCAGTGTTAACTTTGGAGAGAAACAAAATGTCTCTCGGCTTCAGGGAGAACTCTGCAGAGACACCTCTTATTACTCCTTCTAGACCCCTTCTGAGAGAATAGAGCAAATGCTCTTGCTTTGTAATGAGGCCAGGAAAACTGTGCATTCTGCTTCTACTTCTGCACACACATGTGCAGAAACTGGGCACAACCATTTCTTACATTGTGCTGGTTTCTCTGTTCCTTCCTTTTCCATGTCATGACTGAGCAGTACTGCTCACTGGTAACCTGTGTATCAGCTCTTAAAAATGGATGATGTCAGATCACTTTTGTTGACCTTATCTTACAGGTTGTGAAAGCATTTGTGGTCCTGTCCCCATCCTTTTTATCCAGTGACCTGGAGAGTTTAACCTGTGACTTGCAGGAACATGTCAAGAAAACTACTGCTCCATATAAATACCCTAGAAAGGTAAATGCTTCTGCAGAGAAACTTTAAACCAGGGCACCGTTCCATAAATCTCAGGAGAATTACTATTTGGCTTTTCATGATTCACCTGAAAGAGACAGTGGTAAAGATTCAGCTAGAGGACTTCATTCAGCTCCAGAAGATCTTTCCTAAATAACATTAGATTACATTGTTTTTCATTTTTGAGTGTTTGCTTAAACCTTTCAAATTTCTAGGCTTCGTATGATATCCTAGTTAGATCTGCATGTTCTAAGTCAGGCTTGCAATTGTAATTCTCCATTTGTATTTAATTTTCAACCAAGCACTCTCTGGTGACTTTAGGGTAGTACCTGACTGAATCTGAGTAAGTTTTTATCTACTGGTCCTCACAGTTAATAAATAAGAGGAAAGCTCAGGAGGATACACTTGGTGTTTCTCAGTAGTCCCAGCACTACAGGAAGAGAGCCACTAGCAGTGCTTCAGTTCACTTGTGCAGAACTCACAAGAACTAAGGACCATTAAAGACAATATGCTGCCTTGATATGGCTTCATCCTTTAAGCAAGCGGTTTTCACTGATGGAAGTCCTCTTACTTTTCCACATATGCTGAGAGACAGTCTTAGAAAACCAAGTCTGTAGAACATGCAATGTTGTTTTCTGTGTTTTTTTATTCAGGTGGAATTTGTCCAAGAGCTGCCAAAGACAGTCACTGGGAAGATCAAGAGGAATGAATTAAGAAATAAAGAGTGGGGACGCATGTAGCATTATCTGGAATTTAACAGAACTTCTTTCATTCCATTAACACCGTATAAATTTCTCTGAACTGCCCTCTTTCTAATCTAGTTTTGTTGAATGCCTGAGGGTCAAAAGCTATAGCTAACACCAAGATGTGATGTTTGCACCTGTTTGCAAAGCTTCTAATGTCAGTACCGTGGTTTCAGTTCCTGAAGCCCTGCTGGGAAAGGGAACAAACCATACAACTCCATTCTAGCCCTGAATGTCCACAAGAATTTGGCTTATGACCCACCTCTGCTAGATAGCATCCAAGATCAGCAAACATATTGCTGTTACCAGTTGTCTAGCTCCAAGCTGCTGAAAAGGCAGTCTTGGATTTGAGTGGTTCAAATGCTCTGTGCTGAAATGCAGCATGCTTTGAACTGAATGCAGCCCTCCTATCAGTTACTGAAGATGGAAAGACTCCTCTTTATTGATACTACCATATGACCTTGTGTTGATGACAAGCAGCACCAGCTTCTCCCATGCTTTATCCACAAATACTCTGTCATACAGAAGTAGCTTTGTTGCTTGCCCTCTTCTGGTCTTCACACACAGTAGACAAAACTTCTGTACCATTTCTGCTGGTCTTTCAAATGAAATTTGCTGTTGGGCAAGTGACCCAATTTGTAGAAAAGACCATGGCACTTTGCTAAGGTAGATACTTACTACAGGACCAGTCTATTTCTGCAGCCACTTAGAGGTGAAACCAGTAAAAAAACCTCTCTTGATCTGGTTTGGATGATCTGTGTTTAACATTTAGCGCTTAGCTTTATGAAGAAGCATGTACTTTAGTGTATACACCCTTACTTCTTACAGTTGCACATGCAATAGTGGGCAAAACTTTAAGGCTATAGCAGTTCTTAGCTGTTCTTCCTCAGGTTTTTTTTAATTTTGTGTACTCAAATAAGATTCTGTTTTCTGGCTTGAATTTTCATTAGCTGACAAAAAACATCTCCAGGCTTGGAGTTCTCTTCTGTTTATTAAATAAGACGACATTACAGGAGAACAATAGCATCATCAGGCAGGAAAGAAGGTCTTTTACCGCTGTGTCTCACTGCCTGGAGTTCTGTCTCTACTGCAGTTGTAAAGTGAGATTTGGATAATTTTAATTTTGAGAAAATAAAATTATTTCTTGAGAGTAACCACTATGCTTACTTGAGTGAAACAACTTCTGTACTAGCAACTGCTGCAATGAAAGCAATTGTCAATAAATACAATGTTTACTTCACTCTTTTTTGACAGTAGCTTCATTTTTTGTAATGTTCCTTCATATTTCACAGAGATTTCAGAATACTTTTCACTATTTCACTCCTAAGGTTTCTAGGAGCGTTAGGTTACATAGTTACAAAACTAATAATTAATTTCTTGAATGTACTTGTTTGGGCATGTCACTTGTTGCTGCCTCAAGCTCTTTTCTGTACCCAGTTCAGTTTCCTTTAAAAGCAATGTACTCCTGGGCCTTCCAGGGACTCTACATCTTCTAGATCCTTCTGCTTGGTTTCAATAAAACAATTGTTTAAAAACAACAGGAAGTGGACAAAACAACAGAAAGTCTGCAAAAACTGGAATGATAAACAAGTGTACAAACTGGAATTTAGAGACCGTTGAAATTATCCTTGTCTCTGCTGTTAGCTGTCTGGGCAGTTAAACTCCAGTAACGTCTGAGGATTGGGAGGTTGATGTATTTTTTTTTTTGCCCCCTCACCAAATTTAAGGACCTAAAATCAATCAACTAAATTCAGAGTTAGGAAAGAGCCTAAAAAAAAGAAAAAAAAAAAAAGCCTGAATGAAACTACCAGGATGACGACAAGAGGTTTATCACTGATTTCAGTGGCGTCATGATTTTTGACTCTCTAAATTCTAGTGTGGCTTATTAGAATAATTTGCTCCAGGCTTCAACGCTAGAACTGTTACCTACCTTGCTTAGCTGGCTGGGTTTCTGTTGTGCTGTAGTACCTAGTTTTTTGCGTGAATGGGCTGGGATCAAAGTCAAGCAGACTGCCAGGTCATTCATGCCATGTGCTGTGGCTGTAGTCTGTAAGGTGCACTGCTCTGTTCTGCTGCAACTTCTTATCATTGATTTTCAGTACACTTTTCTGTCTCATGTTCAAGGTAGATGCAAGGTAGATGGTTTGTTTAATTCTCGTCCTCTGCCCAGAATAAGAGGATTGCCAATATATTTCGTCTGATCAGTGCAGAATGGTTTCAGAGACACAGGCTTGCAGCTACAAGCAGTTGAAAGCAAAATACATCTCTCTAGCACGTGGCTTTCTTTTGGAGCCACAAAGTTTGAAACTTGACTGGATTGTATCATTCTGGCTGAAAAATGCAATCTTCAATAGACTAGCCTTTCACTTTGAGACATCCTCTCCATCCCTCTTCACAGCACAGCTTCAATTTGATGTTATTCTTAGAGACAATAGAAAAGGCAATACCTGCATCATAAAAGGTATTCTGTATCAAATATATTTTGATGCATTATTTTATGAGAGTTTAGCCTCTCATCCAAAGCCTATGGAAGGGACACGTTGACTTTGGTACCTATGGTCTCTATAGGGATTACAGAAGTGCAACATTATGATGAGGTTGCAAAACAACCTCACCCAGGTGTTAATGCTGCCAGTGCCTCTGCACATTTTGCCTAATGTCTGCAAAGACAATGCTGTTCTCCCGTGTTGTATCAGGATGACAAGGGAACAGAAATGGATCATAAGGAGGAAGTAGTTGTGTTCTTGAGACTCTCTGGTCTTCAGCCTCATGCTTCAGAAGATTATTAGCCCTTTCTTTTGGTGTTTTATGTGTGTTTATAATGGGCAACACACCTGTTCTAATGACAGCAAACAAGAAAAATTATTATAATTATTTTAGAGGTCTTGTTTCTTTCTTTTGAAGACAAAGAATTGCTAGAGAGAAATCTTCCATTTCAGCTGGGCAGAGGGAACATGTGTCCTCTTCAATGTTTTCCCCTTAGTAGTCATATAAATTTTTTCTGGTTTGGGATAGTGGCAGTGCAAGTCCTGAAAATGCAGGATGGGTGACTAGCAGTTTTACTGCAGCAAGATTCAAAATCCACACTTTTGGTGGTAGCATGAGAGCCACGTGTAGGTGTCCCCTTCTTTTGATGGCACATCTCTTGTCTTCCAACCACTAGCCAGGAGTGGAATTCTCAATGCAAGGTTGGGAATACTTGGCATATTTTTAAAATGTGAGGCATGTTATTAGACAAAGTATTACTACTAAATTGCACAAGCAACATGTATTTAGACTGAAGACTATTTTGAAATAGTAAAGACTACTTTGAAATAGATGTGAACATAGGATTCCATCTTTTGCTTTAACAACCCCTCTGAAGTAAATGAAATTGGAATTGAGATTATATTCAGTATGTGAGAAATAACTCCTTTCATATATGACGTTATCATACATCATGAGAAACTAATAATTGTAGAAATTCATAGTACGTGCTTAATGTTGCATGTATACACATATAGGGTATGTATTTTAGCACATAAAATGGCTCTGCTTGCATTAGTATGAAATTTAATATTTAGTTTTATGTCTAGAAATCCTTAATACTTTTCCAGAATGTGTTTGGTACTTTGTCTCGCAGATTTGCTGGATCGTGGTTTTCGTGACTTTGTGTGTGTTATTTTAGCCAGTCCATTGAGCAGGAGCATTTTCTAAGTGATCTACAACTTCACCTCCTTTGCCACAATACATAAAGTTGGAAGAAAGCTGTAACAAAATGCAGAGCATCCATTAGGCGAGTTTGGTTGTAGTTATTCATAAGGCTTTTCAGCTGTTGATGTAAAACCAATGATTGTGCTAATACTTGATCTGAATCTTAATAGTCCCACTGTAAGAATAAAAAACCCCACAATTTATAAATGAAGTGGATGTAAGCATATATGTGTGGGAAGGATTCATTATTGAAAAGATCAATTAGAGGAGGGGTAATTTGCCAAGTTTGGCCATCACATTCAAGTGTTAGATTTAAGATGTGGACCAGAATTCACCATCAGTGTCTGAGCTTCCATCAGCTGTGGCAGAGCAACAGAGCCCAGCAGCTGCTTGTTTCCTAATGGATTCTTTTACAGTCCTAAAACTCAAAATGAAGTTATCTTGAAGCACAATCTCACAGGCTTCTAGTGAGTGTAGAAAATTATATCCCCCATGAGAGCAAGACGTTTGTTTCATGTGATTCTACCAGAAGAAAAGTGAATGAAATTCAGTTGTGGTCAAATCTGGCTGCAGCAGGAGCTGTCTGCCAAAGAGCCCGTGCTCAAGTCAGGTTCCCCTGGAGGGAGGGAGGCTGCAGGCATCACGGTCCTCTGCTTTTTAAGGCCTCTGTGAGTGCTACACAGTTCAGATAAATGGGCTCAATGGGAGAAGGTAACACACTTTGCCTCTTTAATTCAGCTATTTACACTTCCGGTGGGTGATACAGCATATGGATACATTTCCAAAAATGTTTATCTCGGCCTTTTATGATGCTTTTATAAAAGAAGATCGGTATTTGTTTTCCCATGGTACTTCCTGGGCAGTCAGGTGCAGAGGTAAGGTTATTTGCTGGGTAAGGAGCCATGGAATCCACAGCTAGATTATTTAAACACCATGGTCTGTTGTTGTTATTATTATGGTCAGTCTGGCTAGTTCTGAATAGAAAGCATTATTTTCTTAGTAAATGAAATAACAGAAATTTGAAGAAAGCAGAGAGGACTGTGTACTTCCCTTAATCAGATTAAATACCTCCCAGTCTTTTTTCCCTTACCATGCTTACAATCTGCAGCAAAATGACTCTAAAGGTAAACCCCTTCTACTAGGTGACATGAAGCTACACTCCTGAGAGATTCCTAAAGGAATCAAGCCTGCTAATGAATGGAAAGAGACTTATGTAAATTCACAATGTGAATTCTGCTTAACCCCATTTTTAAATTCCTTGTTCTTATTAAATGCTTCCTTTATAATTTTTTTCTTGTCATTACCAAGCTTTGGATGAATTTTAAGTTCCTCTGATATACTATGGGGTTTGTCTGATAGAAGCTGGATAAAATTTGACTATTCCACCTCATTTTCTCCATGGAGTCAAGGATTATGCATCATTTCACATGGCAAACTACAGTATGACACAGCAACCATTTTAAATGTAAGAATAAAAACAGTGTGCCATTGAAAGCAAAAGCTGTTGCATTAGTAAGTTGTTAATGCAAGGCATGAGGGGAGACAGTGCTCTCAGTAGAACAGAAATTCAAAACCATACAATTCAGTTTTTGTACCGCTCACAGACATAAGGCTTGATCTAGGGCAAGATTGATCACATCTCTTTATAATACCACAGATTCTTTCTTGGTAAAAATGGGTAATGAAATCTTCCTCTCCACTGTAAAACACCCTGAGGCATGCTCTGTTCCCACCAAATAATGGTGTCACTGTCGCTGATGTTTGCTTGTTGGAGTGCCTATGACAAGAAGTTTCAGCAAGTTTGCAGCAAGTAGAACTCCTTTTTTTTTTTTTTTTTTTAATGCCCAGAGTACAGTTCGTAGGTCACAGCTACAAAATGCCACTGTGGAAAAAGAGGACCAGGTTTCCATTACTTGCCACCCCATGCAAAATCTTTTCTACAAAGCAAGGTTGCAGCAAGTAGACCCCCTTTTTTTTTTTTTTTTTTTAATGCCCAGAGTCTATCTGTTTCTTATCACCCACAGTTTGTTGCTCAATGTTGCAGCATGATCATACCAGGTATTCATTCTACCAGAGGCACATGGCAGGCTGGAGCTTTCTGCCTTAGTCCCATCCCACACAGAGTCTGTCATGCACTGTCAGAGTATACTAATTTCAGAAGCTGGGATCCTCATGGAGACCTGCAAAACTGCCATTTCTGCTTGTCTGCAGCTGGACCAACCAGATTCAAACCATAGTCTTTCCTTCAGTGATTTTAATGCATTTATTTCGTAGGGTTTTTTTCCGTGACATATATGAAGTTACAAATTCAAGAGCCTGCAATACTGCGTGAGCAGAGAGGAATCAAACCACCCTGCCATGATGGCAGACTAGAAAAATAAGACAGAGTTAGATATGAATGAATGTTATGGCCAGACCAAATCAGTATTTTTGCAGTCACCCGCGTAAAGTATGTATCGTGTAGAAATATCATTACGAATGTCTAGTGTAGATGCTACCTGGAGAAAATTTTTAACTCAGACCAGACTGTTCCATGGTGCCACTTCAGTGGTTCAGACAAGGAGAAACTCCAAGTCTCATAAATCCAAGTTTGTGGACTGCTCATCCCCCTAGAAGCAATATCAAGTAGAATGCTGACGCTAATGATAGTGTAGCCAAGAACACTACTCTGCTGCTTTGATCACACCGGTATAAATCAGAGGACATTTCTGAGAAGCAAATGGAGCCAAATTACTGTAAAACAAATATAAATCAGCATTCCAAGCCCAGTTGATTGAATCTGGAATACCATTTTGAATGAAAACAGGAATGTACCCACTTAGGATTTTTCACTGATGTAGGTCAATGCTGTTGTCAGCTGTGCTGATTTACACCATTAGATAAACAAGTAATGGACTTCAAAATCGGTGAGAAAACATGTTTTTAAATTAACATCTTTTATTTCTTCTAGAATTGTAGATCATTTAGTTAGCTTGCAAAATTATCCATTTGTATAGACTAACAAACCACATAAATTTATTCTTCTTTTATAGAGTATTGTACATGTAATTCATGAGGGGATGCAAATAAAGCCTGGTGCATTAGGAAAAGCGTTCCACCTTATGATGTTCAGGAACTCCGAGTGTAAAGCATTCTGGTTATTTCAATCTGAAATAAGATAGGTCATGGCAGGACTGTTCTCTGTTTAGCAGCATTACTTAACTACTCATGAGCAAACTTTCTTTCATTTTAGGTAATAGATGAAAATGGTACTATTCTGCCTCCAGGAGAAGGTGGCAACCTTGCCATCCAGATCAAACCAGCAAGGCCTTTCTGTCTTTATGCTAGGTATGCGGTAAGGAATCAAACGCATTTTGGGGAATATTTTCAGTTCACTGGTGACTTTTGAAATGCCTCCCTCCAAACATGTATGCTTAGCCTACGAAAACCTGGGTTTTTCACAGGGCTCTGAAGGTGTCATAGCTGATCTCAGAAGCACCAGGTTTGGTTTTACCACTGAATCAAAAATTTCAGAATTATTTGCCTAGCTCTGCTTCTTGATACCAAATTCTTATTTCCTCTCTAGGTATCACATTGGGCTGCTTGAAGTAGAGAGCGAATGCCCTGATAGAGCATCCAGCAGTTGCTCTCAGCAACTCAGACCCCATCAGAGGAGAGGTAAGAACACTGGTATTATGAGCTACCCAAAACGACTAATGTATATGTGTATTGAGAAGTAGCTATGTCTGTGAGGAAAATACTGACTTGTATTAACACTGTAAAGATCTAGACTGGCATTTTCAAATACATTTGAGGACACAAAGAGGCATCTAACTTCCTTTTGATTTTAGAAAAATTAGGTGCACCTAGGCCAATTTGAAACTAGCAGTGGCTTCTCTGAGTCCCAGTGAGATCTTAAACCTTGAAGCACCGTCCCCTAGCTACTCTTCTTAGGAAGGCCATTAAGCAGATGTGGTCTACCTAAGTCACCTCTCTTCTTGAACACTGTGAGGGCATGATGTGGCTGCCTAGACACCAGTGAAGAATTCCTGTCTGCTGGGAACGCCACTATGCTCACTATGAGTAGTTTTAAGGCCCATTTGTGGAGCTCAACAAGCAATAAAAAACAGGAAGCTGTCCAGCATCTGGCTCGGAAACTCGTATTTCCAATGGCTTGAAAGAAATTTGATTGTAGAAGATTGCATTATTCATCTTAGTCTTTCTACTGAACATTATTCATCAAGTCAGTGATTGCTGAGTGTTGCCTTACTCTAGCTCTCTCCCTTAGGTGGTAAGAGCTTTTATTGTTCTGTCTCCTGAATTTACATTTCATGATCCTGAAAAATTAATTCTTCAGCATGTGAAAAAAAGTTATTGCACTTTACAAATACCTGAGAAAGGCAAGTATCACTGAGTTCTGAATATACAAGTAGTTCCTGGCAATGCACCCTAAAATTAAAACTCCTCTAATCAAACCTAGTAATCAGATTAGAAATGGAATTAAGTTACGTTTTGTATTAGTAGAATTTTCCTTTTTTCTCCTTGAACCTCTTTTAATCAGGTTTTGAAATGTAACATTGAAAATCTGACCCCACCCTAACTACAGAAGTAAACACTGCTTAGCTGAACATCATAGGCCTATCCTGATAGGATCTGATGTTGTCTTCTTACATTAAAACTACAGATGAACCTATATTCGATTTCACTGTGATTATGTACAGGGAAATGAAATGTTCCTTCACCTAATCAAATTGTGTCTATGAGCATAAATTTATCCTAATTTTTTTAAACAAAAGAATCATATTTTACAAATTAAATACAGTTACATAATATTAAATGTATTTCTAGCCATTTTGAATTACTAACTGAACAGAGAAAGATAATACTTGGATGTTACAATAACAAGGGGTTTGAATACTATAGCGTGGGCAAAAGCCTCAGCTGGCAACAATCAGTAGCCTGTGAAGTTCCTCAACAGAGTTGGCACAGGTTGCACTGGTCACAGGTTATCAGGCTCAATCAGCAGGTTTGGGGGAAATCTCAGCATGATTTTCACGTCTTATTACTGGTGGCAGTGGGCTGTGCAGAGGTAAACAGCACTACAGCCTTTCCAGGTGAGGAAGGAATCAAACTACTAGCAGAGTATCTAGAATGGTTGAAAAGAACCCTAGGGCATCCACATTCGGAGTTAAACAGGAATAGTTCATCGGGAGTAGCAGGATAAGCCCCACCTGGCTAAGCAATGATGTGCCAGCTCCCACCAAAAGTCTTCAGAAAAGACTTCACTGTCGGTGTCTAGCTTCCCTCAGTTTCTGCACAGGGTTCCAGCAACTGTGATACGAGGTTTTAAATTTCCCTTCCCTTTTCCTGAGTAACAGTTTTGTTCTGTGAGCTTAATTTTTCTCTCCTCGATTCAGTCAGAACAGAGGGAAAACATCTTGGATATTTTAAACATAAATTAAACATAATCCCATTTTTGAAGCAGAATAACTAGAAATAGTATTAGATTTTTAAGGGAAATCATAAAAACATGTTGAAAAAGGTAACCTGGTCACAATTTTAGAATCTGATTCTTTTTAAGAACATCCATATTTCAAATGTGAGTACTTCTTAGCAAAGTAACCTACTTCGAAGTAATCAGATTGTTCACGTAATCCATTTATTCTATGTAAGTAATAAGTTTTTTGACATAACCTAATTATGACCTTGGGAAGTAATTGTTTTTAAAGCAATCTTAAAAATATAATCCTGGGACAGATTCTTGGGTTTTGGTACTGGTCTATGTTGGGCTTTAAACAGATCTGGCTAGATTTTCCCCCAAGTCCTGTTCTGTGTGTAAATTGCTCATTACAGTAGGGAAGGTCTCGCTCAGGAGGTTTCCTCTCTGTTGTGGTCACAGAGTTCTCAGTCTATACGTTAGGTCAGTCAAGACTCACCAACATCTTAGTGCAGTTTTGTAACGATACAAAACCTGAACCTGACCAGGGAGAAAAAAAGAAGAAACAAACAGGTGAATCAAAATATTCCTGTTTGGTGTGTGGGCAGGAGTCCTAGCTCTGCTTTACTGGCCAGGGTTTCAAGCAACCAAATAAAGCTCCTTAGTGGCTCCCTTTGAAGTCTAAGTTGTGCTCAAATTCAGTGGCATGTGATTGTCTGGCACTACTGATTTGAGGAATTACCGAGTCACCCAACTGATGAGCTGTTTCTCTAAAACGTAACTCGTTCTTTTTGTTGGGCACTGGGACTGATGTGCTGCCTGCCTGCATCATCCTCAAAAGAGCCCGTAGCTTTTAAAATTGCAGGCTTGCCACAGAAAAGGAACGCAGCTTGGAATGAACCTGTGTCATACTGCTAAGTACTGTTATTTCTCTTCACAGATCAGTTGGAGTTTGTTCAACAACTACCAGAGATGATGTCTGTGAAAACCCAAAGTAAGAAACTTCGGAACAAAGAGTGGGGAAGAGCTTTAGTTTCGCTGCTGAGCTCCTGATCAGAATGTGCTCGTCCTGGACTGCTTTTCTGCCTTCTGGCATCCTGTTCCCTATCACTCTTAAGAGGTGCTGGACAACCTTCGGAATAAGAGTAGAAAATACCAATTTTTGTTCTGGTGCTTTGGGGTGTTTCTAAAGTAATGTATTCCCTATAATTTTAAATGTATGTGGGAGAAACTGTTTTGAAAATAATGATAAAAGAGAAATCAGACTTGCCTTAAGCTTTTGCCTTTATTTTTGTATGTGTATTGTTATCACTGAAAGCCACAAAGCATGCAGCTATGTGTCAAATATTATTTTGTGAGAATGTTTTTTAATAATTGTTGATTATCAGACTTCTATCTTTAGCCAGTGCTGGGTCGCATGTAGTTTCAGCATTAAATATAATCAAGGATTTCCTGGACTGAGAAGTCAGTTCAGATGGGTGAGATATTTCCATAACAGTCAAGCTCAGTTACGTGGGTAACTGAGTTATGGGTGCAGCAGAGGTTTAGATCATCCCTGTTAGGTCACAGCTCACATTTCTTGTTACCCCTTTGTAGCACTTGCACCTCACACAGTACTGCTACAGCACAGCCTATGTACTCTTTATTCTTGCTTCAGAAGATATAAGTAGTAGTTGAACTCTATGACCAAGGCTGTATTTACTGGGAGCACAAAACCACCAGTGAACCAAAAAAACCCCCAGGGTTATTTATGTCAAAATTTCCTGGTTCTGCTGTAAACTCACTATGCAGTACCCATGAGCACATCTGCTTGTACCAAGAGCCTGGGAAAATAGCAAATGTGCTATGTAGTAAAGCTGTTGATGACCTTTCAGGACAACTAATTGAGTTATTCACTGGCAAATAAACACAAGTCCCAAGAGAGGCTGTGCCAGGAGGGTTCTGCAGGTGGATCTCACCTCTTTCATACCCTTAAGCTCTGAAATGGATATTGCTTTGCTTTCCAGCTACAAAGCACGTAATTGCCTGAGGTCAAAAACAAAGAGAAAACAAATGTACAAAATGCTGCATCCGTGTAGATTACACCAATCTAAATGGATCTGAGTTTGCACTGCTGAAACCAGGAGGTAGTTGGAAATGTTTATTTAGGAGCAGAATTAGACCTCAAATTTAAAATAAACCCCACTCTCTGGAGTATTTGCATGCTGAGAACATGACAATTTTTAATTACAGAAGTGACTGAAAGGAGGTGGGTTTGTGGGTTTTTTTAATTAATCAGTCCTTTGGAAATTCATTCCACAGAGAAAGTCTTTAGGCTGCCTCCTGTCCAAAATGTTGTACTTGAAGTAAGCAGCAGACATGCCAGAGAGGAGCTGCATCATCTGCCTTGGGTCGTTCTCTACTACATGAGCATCAACAGCTGCTCTGAATTATACTTTCTGAGAGCAGCTAGCTACGTTTTGGTGAGCAGATGAGAAACTTCTCTGGATTTCATTGCTACTACTGTGAAAATCGCTGGTCAACTGTTTTTTCCCATGTGTGCTGATAGTATGCTCACTGTTGGGGGGTTGTCATACTTCTTATTTGTTTGTTCTAGAACTTTGAGGACAAACTAGGTGTGTATCGCCCATCATTATTGCACTGAATAATGGTTAAGGACATTTCCAAACAGTAGCAGCTGTGTTGTGTGTCTCAACAGGTATTTACATGGCACAGGCAGCCAGGAGAATGTCACTAGAGTTGTTGCTGTAAGCCTCTGAGTAATCTCGGAAGTTTACCCTGTTTTATGCTTAGAAAAGGGCCAAGTCTGGCTGCCTTGCAAACATATGAGCAAACTCACTCATTGATTTCAGTCTCTCCACATTGGGTTGAAGGTGGGCTTAATGCCCTCTCGTGTATGTACGCTACAAAGAGCCATTCTGAACACATGGTGTTTCTGTTTGCGTATTACACAGCTCAAAAGCCTCTTAACAGCTGCAGTAAAGTGAGAAATGGGAGAAGCCATTTGCAACATGGGGAGAGCAGATGGAAGATATGGTGCCCTGTTACAGAGGCGTGAAGTGTCTCAAACCCCGACCCCAATGTTCTTGCTCTGAATCTCACTGTATGGTGCTTCTGAAGTGTAAAGTCAAAGAACTGAGCACTGCACTGTGTTTCTCTCCAGGTTCCACTGGGAATTTCATGTGGTTGTCATTGCCCTGTCCGTTTTAATTTCCCTGACAAGAGTACATGGTATTCCAGGCACCTTAAGACGTAGTTATCCTTGCTCACAATCTTGTCTGAAAAATGGTAAGAGAAGCAGAACCAGTTAAATAGCAGTCAGATCAGAAAAATGGGGTAATTCTCTTTTCAGATCATCTTAATATCAGTAAACAGTGTCACTTCAGACAGTCTGCTGTATGCTCTTTGTAAAGTGTTGAAATGAGAGACAGGTAGCCTATAATTAATTTAGCTTTGAGTATCTTCTTTTTCAGAATATTTTATGTGATTTACCAAGCTGGGGAGGACCATCTCCTAACAGTGAACTCTACAGCAGTAGGTTGGGGGAGCTGGCTCCGAGTCCACAACAGGACACAGAAGACAAGGAGAGAAGGGTTGCACATGACTTGTGCAAAGACACTGATGCCAAATTGGATAGTTTACTTCTGAGTGATTTCAGAGCTTACATTAAGTTTGCAAAAGTGACTTGAAAGCTTTCAGATACCCCTAACACATAGCAATGCAGCAGTTTTCCTGTCAGATTAGCCATGCATTGATGCCTGCGGAGATTCCACACGTGGACTTTTAACAGCTTGTTTCTGCCTCCCCGTAGTGTAGTACTTCCATGGCTGCTATCTGTGCTTGTTGTTTCTAGAAACGTCTCTGACTGTTTCCTGACTCTTCCTTAATTATACCCTTTATTGACTCTGAATCATAGAATCGTTTAGGTTGGAAAAGATCTTTAAGATCATCGAGTCCAACCGTAAGCTTAACACCACCAAGTCCACCACTAAACCATGTCCCTGAGTGCCATATCTACACATCTTTTAAATACCTATATTTATATACAGTTTATATATATTATATAATCTATGTGTATGCTTATGTATAGCCTTTATTTATCTAGGTCTTAGTTTAAAAATATTTTGCTTTGCAGGGCTTATTGCCTGCAGTAGCAATACTAGCAGACTGTACAGTGACTGTAGTAGGTTCACCTAAGCCAAATGTCATAACTGAATAGCTGGAGTTCCTGCATCATGTTGCTGCCTTCCAGAGTATGGATTTTGTGACTCATCCCTTTGTCACCCTGTTTCATAGCAATGACTCTCTAGTTTGAGTTTTCATTGTCTTCCTCAAAGCTGATGGCCCACATCTGAACTGCATGTATTTTCTCCACAGCAGTGCCCATCAGATATTACAGGTGATACTTACTGGCACCAGGCTTATGAAAATCTTCAATATCTTTATCATATCAATTCTCATACTATATTTAACTCCAGAATCTGAAAATAAAGCCCCACTGTTGCCATATCCAAAGTCTTTGGTGCCATGGCGAGGTGAGTGTTGGTCTCTTCTCCCAGGTAACCAGCGACAGAACAAGAGGAAATGGCCTTAAGTTGCACCAGGGGAGGTTTAGACTAGATATCAGGAAAAAATTCTTTACTGAGAGAGTGATCAAGCATTGGAACAGGCTGCCCAGGGAGGTGGTGGAGTCACCGTCACTGGAAGTATTCAAAAAACACGTAGACGTGGTACTTCAGGATATGGTTTAGTGGGCATGGTGGTGTTGGGTTGGTGGTTGGACTTGATGATCTTAAATGTCTTTTCCAACCTTAATGATTCTGTGATTAGTGTATGGTAGATTATCCATTCTCCAAAGGCAATAAACCAGAAATGCAGTCATTCATACTCGGCGCTCTTTCCATCTCCTCTCAAACTTTTCTGTGATTGTGCCTTTCTTCAGAAGGTAATTGGATAAATGAAATCTGCACTCCTGGGGGGAAATAATCCCCACCACGAAATGTCATGTGTGATACTAATGAAGGGCTACAACTGCTCAGAGAACTAGAGTGAGCCAGGAGGAGGCAATACTCGCCAATTAAGTATTAGGCAAGATGCATGAGGAGGAGTTGAAAGAAGTCTCACCTCAAATAACATCTCAAGGTAAGAACAACCTCTTTAAACACCCTGAAAAATTAGTTTTTATTTAGTAGTTGTTCAAATACTTAGTCTTCTCAAAAATGAAAGATGCCATCTGCTAATGTAAAAAAAAAAATCTATAATGCCGTGTTTCATTCCTCTTTCTTCACATGACTCTCACTTTTGTGAAGGAGGGTGGACTACCAGAAAGCAGTTATACTTTTCTGTTTTGTATTGAGCAGATTGAAGAAGTAGCTTATTTCTGCAAGACCATTTTCTAGGTCTGAGTCTGCAAACACTGGCTCAGATCTAAGGGAAAAATAAAACAGCAGCCAATTCTACAAAGATTTCACTGATTAACCGTGAGTTCTGGAATCAGGCTTTTTTTAATGACCTGTTAGAAATAGAGGTAAGGAGCAATATGTTATAAGCAGACCATGTGAAAAAAGAAAAAGCCTCCCTCTATATCTTTTAGTCTCTGAAGCTGAACGTATTCTGAGCACGGTGTTCCCATACATACGGCTCTAATTCACTGCACTGTTTTGCAAAGTGTTTTCAGGGTAATACACAACTACAAATGGCATTTTGTGAAACCAAATGCAACTCTGTATATTTAAGGACAAATGCAGATGTGACAAAAGCATTAGTCTGGTAAACAAATCAATAATAGAATGTGGAAAACCACATCTGCTTTCCTGTCCAACTAATACAGGGTAAATGCCAGGGAGAGGAGGGGGTGCAATCTTTTCTGTGGACAAAAAGAAGGCAGAGCAGTTGGTGCGATGTGGAACATACTTCTGGTTAACATGTATTGGTTTAGCAACAAAAGCAACAGTAAGGATGTTTATCACATTATCACATTGAGTAAAGTTTGTCTGTGGCAAAAAACAGGAACAGAAGATGGCATCCATCCTGCAACCAAATCTGTGTTTCTGTGTTTGCCATTAGTAGCCTTGCAGGGCTGAAGGGCTGGGTGAGACTGCGGTAGTGCTTAAAACATGGGAATAGTGGGTACAAGTCCTGACAAGTTCTTGGTTTGTTTTGGGGTTTTTTGGTGGGGTTTTTTTTAAACACCCAGCTGTTCACAGTTTCAAGCCCGTGCTTTGGCTGGACAGAATAGGAATTGTCAGCTCCAAGGGGAATTCTCTGAGAAACCTGTGAAAAGGTTGATGAAAAAGCAGGAGACTTAAAAGGGTTACCAGAGCTCTAGCTTACCCTAAGGAGGGTGGGATAAAATGTCATGAAGAGGTGGCCTTGCTGCTCCATATACATGTGTTCCAGTTGGAGCCAACAGCTCATCTGGGAATGTGCACATCATAATACTATTATTGATTTTTCTGTCTATTGTAGGAGGGAAATAATCATTAAAAAATAGTTCTGATGGTTATCATCTTCAAAAGCCCTCATATATCTGCTTTTGTGCCATGAAGATTTTACGTGAATTTCAAGTGTTGCAGTCCCCATGGAGCATCCAGACACTCAGCAGGTTATTCCACCAGTATCACAAGACCTTTGCACCTTTGAATTTCTCAGATTATGAAGCTATCAGTCGTTGTGAACAGGAAGTACCAGAATACTTCTAATTTTGCAAGTGATGTGCTGGACAAGTGGTCTCAGGTAGAAAAGGTAGCATTTCTGACCCTGTAGATTCAGTATTTTTTAGTGAAACTGTGCCCCTGTCCCCAAAGTCAAGTCTAAAACCATTGCTGGCTTCAGTTGGACCAGAATTTTCTCCCCTATTTCTGTTTTAACATAATCTTACATTGCAGAGAAAGGAGAGGCAATTTGCTTTAGCATCAGAGGGGACATGGTACTTTGTTTCTGTGACTCCGATTCAGCTGTGTGTGCAGTTCTGGGTTTGTAAAAGCCCCTAAGTAATTTATGAGCCTTGCAAATCAGGTAGATACACAAACCAACTTATACGTGCCTTGGAAAAGGGCTCTTTCAATCCAAACACGCTTAATATCCCTGCCCTAATATGTAACACTATCAGATTCCACTGCCTGGAGCATCCCGAAAACTCTGCGAGGAACTACAGGAATTTCAGAAGTAACCAGCATGCTATTGACCCTTGTATTATGTATAGGAACGAAAAGGACCATCAAATCCAGCTCTGTGGTGGATAAACGGAAAAGGAGATGAAATTAAATGGAGCTTTGAAGAGCTGGGCTCCCTGTCCCAAAAAGTGGCCAACGTGCTCTCTGGGCCGTGCAGTCTGCAAAGAGGAGACCGAGTTTTAGTGATTCTACCCCGAATCCCAGAGTGGTGGCTGCTGAATGTGGCTTGTATGCGAACAGGTGAATTGTATCATTCCTAATGGTCTGTACATTGATTTTTACCTTCTATGCCAAAAGTTGTTTAACGATTCATTTAAGAATTACATTTCTTATTTGACTTTGTAGCTTGAACATTTGATAATCAAAGGGGCTGACGAGGTAGTCTCTTATGAGTGATGGGATTACCTTCATCATTTTTCTTTCACTTTCTGTGGCCTGTGTTAAATCACTTAGGTTGTGTTAAATCAATTTGACTTAACTTCAACAGACTTAAGTTAAAGCTGTTAGTGTTTACTGCCCTAAAGTTATACTTTCTCCTCACAATGTGCCTGGAGCAAAGGATCTCATAGAAACAGAAGCTATTTTGTACTTCAGATCTGCACGTCTATATTCAAGTTCACGTATATGGGACTTGTTTTACCTTCTTCTCATTTCTTTATTGAATGGTGCTGGCTTCAACAAATCAGGAGAAGCTATGAAGTGATCAGGACTGAAAGTGAAAAGTACCTAATAAATTTCCCATTTTATTGCACTTTCAGGTGTTATCATCATCCCACGGGCAACACAACTGACAGCACAAGACATTTGCTATAGATTGCTGGCTTCCAAGGCTAAGTGCATTATTACAACTGATATGCTTGCTCCTGCAGTGGACTCAGTTGCATCCAAGTGCCAGTTTCTGAAAACAAAGCTAATTGTATCTGAAACCAGCTGGGCCAGGTGGCTGAACTTCAGCAATTTGTTCAAGTGAGTGCCTTCTACCGTAACTCCATCACAGGTATCTCTAGTGGAAAATTTCTCATGTTGTTTAAACACACTAGTGCACTTGTCTCATTGATGAACTAGATATCTTTGAGGGTATGAGAAGGCGGCAATGTAATCTCTTTTCTATGAAGAAAGGGAATATTTGGAAATGGCCAAATTGCTAATTAAAAAATAAGTACAGCCTTAGAATGTCTACATTTGTTATATTTAACTAGGTAATAATATTGAAAAATGGACAGGAAAGCCTCTTTTATTGACAGCTGTGGCCTATTTACCCTCTAAAGCCCAAAGAAAAATATTCTATACAAATTATTCCAATCCATATTCCCAAAACTTGATGATAAAAAGGCTAATGTGAATAGCTTTCACTATGAAAGAGCACTGCGAAATGAACCCAATGTGTTTAGGAATCCACCTGCCTCACTGCTGAAAAGCAGCTACTAAAATGGCACCCCACAGGCAGCTCTTCCTTGCAGTGCATGGGACTGTAGGAAAGGGTGGAGAGGCAGAGAGAGGAAGGGAAGCAAATACCCTGCTGCAATCTGCTCAAGGCCCTAGGTGTGACTTTACCAGCTGATATCTTAAGAGCATCTATGTAGCTAAAACCATTCTTTCAAGGTGGGATCCAAGCTCTTCAGTCACTTTAAGAGCTTTATAAGATGCACCATGTGTTCTCCCAACCACAGGTGTCCAAACTAGAATTACCTGTGCAGCGCACTATACAGTCTCACTGTATTTCCATCTGCCCCTTCAAACAATTGCTTACTTCAGTGTCACTAAACTGGAAGACGGAGGAAGCAATAACACTGCGTTCTCAAACCTCCTAGAGCTACTAAAACATTGTCAAGTCGATTTGATGAGTCCTCTTTCATGCTGGGCTAATACTCCATGGCTCACTTCCATGGCAGAGGGTAAAATTGGTTTGATAAAACCTAAATATTGTCTGGAACTGTGTCAGTCCTGCAGAGGCTGTCAGTGGCAGCCGGGCAGGTAGGCTGTCTGGTATCCCCGGATGGCTGTCTTGCAAAGTGCTGGCTGTCTGGCTGCGGGGTTGCTCAGCTGTCAGGCTCCCCAGTCTTCCCAGAGTGCTGGACTACTGTCCTGCCTGGCTCCCTGTCTCGCCAGATCACTGGCAGCCTGCCTACCTAGTGGGCTAATTGCCCAGACTTCCCAGCTCTCCATGTCCTCAGCTGCCTTAGCTGACTGCTAAGCTTGCCAGAGGCTGCGGGGCTCCGGAGCGAGGGGTCCCAGGCAGCCTGTCTGCCTGCGAGCCCGCACAGGGGCATGGCTGGCCTAGGGACACAGACTTCCCATGCCCAACCCTGCAGGCGTGGGCAATGTTTGCATGCCAAGCAAAACCTTTATGAACGTCAGTCCTGGGAGACAAAAAAAAATGGTTCTGCTTTCTCATCCGAGTAAGGGATGAGACATATTTCCCTGTCATGTGCCAGTTGACCAAGAGTTCGAGCTTCCCCATACTTCCCAAACATGTCAAGGATAATTAACTAGTGGGACCACCTACCAAAAGAAATGGTGGGTCCTCCCTCAGCTAATCACATTAAGGCTGGAAGATATGCTTTCTGGAGGGTACTTTGGCTAAACACAAGATGTTGGGCCTTTTGGTGGTTGTTAAGGGAGGCAAATAAAAGAGAGCCAGTTGGTGTTTATACTCTGGAGGAGGTGGACATGGAGAATGGTTAAAGAGCAAGATCAGCAACACTAATACAGAACTAGCAGTGCAAGAGTGAGGGGATCTCAGGAGTTTCCTATCCTTCACACCTCACTATAAAAGCAGTCCTGGATATACTGGGCACAAAGGATGCAAACTAAGTGTGCTGAATAATACCAGACACTGTTTCATATAAGCTTTCACTTTTGTTAAGGGCTGCCCCTGCTGTTCATAACTGTGTGAAGACAAAAAGCTGTGATCCAATGGCAATCTATTTTACCAGTGGCACCACAGGCTCTCCTAAAATGGTTGAACATTCCTACGGAAGCTCTGGTCTGGGTTTTTTTTCTCTGTGGAAGGTAAAGTATTGAGCTAATTATGCCTTCACAGCTCTGAAATGTGGAGCAAACAGAAGAGCTTTTGTATGTGATAAAATTATGATAAATGATGAGGGTCTCACAATACTCTACATGTTATTTCTTTTGGTCTCCTCAGCTGAATTGTACCCAGCAAGCAAGGATCTTGTTCAATATGGTATATGGCTCCATTTTAGAAACTACTTGCCTGTTAATCCAGGCTAAATAATGAGTTAGGGTACCGTTTGATTTTCTTCATCTTTGCCATCAGTATAAAGGCTAGGCAAAAGGCACTCATTTGGATCAAATTTACCATGCCTTTCTAAGCAAAAAAACCCAACCACCAAAACCCCCCTCACATTCAGTTTTTACTTGCAGATTCCATTGTATTGGCCACCTTTGTCTTCAACAGATACTGGATGAATTTGACTCCCTCAGACATCATGTGGAACATGTCAGACACTGCTTGGGTAAAGGCAGCTATTGGGAGCGGTTTTGGTCCATGGTTCCAGGGCACATGTGTTTTTGTACATGCCATGCCACAGTTTGATCCAGGAGTGATCATAAATGTAAGAACAGCATGCTGACGATGAACAGTTACTCGTATTTCATGTTGTTTTCTGGGCAGGCCACAAAACTGAGCCTCTTAGGTTTATGAGATTAACTGTTTTCAGATGGCATAACCACAAGGTGATTGTTCTTTGAATAGGAATATAATACAGGAAGGATTTTGCAGCATGACCTTTTTGGGCACAGGATATTACCAGCTGCTTCCAGTCAGCGGGAGTTACTGGTATTACTTAAACCTCTCCCCTACTGTATTTCACTATTGAAATGACAAATGAGCTGAATTACATGTAAATTAATATTTTAATTACACTGCTGTGACCCTTAAGAAAGCAAGTCAGTACTGGAAAACACTGAAGCTGTGAGATTGGCTTGTTCTTTTAAGAATTTATTGTCAAGCTTCTCAAGCTAATCTGAGTTTTAATCTAACATAATGGGAAGAGTGCTGTTCCCAAATGGCTCAAAGCACCTACGTGGAAAAGTGTACACCCCCAACATGTGGGGGTTATTTGGGGATTTTAATCCTATTTCCTTTCTAAAATGGTAGTTGCTGGTTTGGTTTTCTTTTTTGTGTATATGTCTTGGCCTTGCAAACATCCGCTTGCAATGTGCATGGGCTGTCACATCCCTGCACAAAATGAAGTTTGATAGTAGAGGCTGCTTTACCCATGGTGTGGCTGAAGTGAAGGCTGATGAATGAGAGGTCTTCCCCTTGCTTTTATTTATTGCTACCTCTCCCTCTCTCTGAGCAAATTTTCATTGCAGGCAGAAGCAATTGTTCTTTGAATAGGAATATAATACAGGAAGGATTTTGCAGCATGACCTTAATTAAATTAAAAAATTTTTTTTAAAAAAAACAAATGTAAGGCTTAGCTCTACCTGAGTGACTGTGAATCATCTGCTGGCGTTAAGCTGAGAAATAAAGGTGTGTCAGAAAACAGAGGCTCAGCTGAGAACTTTATTTTTCTAGCAAGGCACTCATGTCCTGTGTTCTGTCCCAGGTAAAGGAGGATATATAAATCTGCCAGTTCAAAATAACCTTTTAATACAGCATTACTTGCAACTCAGCCAGAGCTCATGGAGACTTGGTTCTGCACATTGGGGCTTTTGTCAGGACAGCTGAGGGGAATTGCAGCATGTCTAAAGATTTGCAACAGTCCATTTCGGAAAGTGTGGGGCTAGATAAGACTGACACAGGAAAAACATTCAAAAGAAACCTGTCATTTTAGGTGCCTCCATTTTGAGGTGATTGACTTTGTCCTAGGGTGAGATGTGGGCTTTACTGAAGTCCCCTGCAAAACTTAGGTTGCACCTGCAGGGCCAGGGTTTCATACCAAGGCATGGTCCTTGTACTTCAAGTTAGGTACACCAGTGATTTACCACAACGTATCACCCCTTCAGCTGAGGTTTGGGGCACTGTGATATCTTTCCTGAACACTGACAGTGACAGCAATTACTTTGCTTTCCATGTGTGGTTACAGTCACGTCTTGTAATTTGTGCCCTAGTATGGAATAGAAAGGAATAGTTGGCAGCAAGGTTTTTTTCCAAAACAATATTGTTTAACTCTCTTTTTTTAATTTGTCAGACTTTGAGCAGGTATCCAGTGACCACTCTGTGCAGCACCCCAACTGCCTACTGCATGCTGCTACAGCATGACCTCACCAGGTACTGCGTGTCTGTTAACAAGTGACCGTGCCGGATCTGTTCAGGCTGTTGCCTAGCTCTTTAACAATGATTTCTATAGGCCCTCATAGCCACTTCAACTCTCAGAGTGGTGGAAATTCTGTGTTGGAGGTAGGGGCTGTGAGGGGGCAGAGCCTTGTCCTTAGCACTACAGAGAGGGGTAATGAAGTCCACCGCTCAGGCACCTCCAACTCAGAGCAAATTTTGCCCTGAGGCGATACAGACAGTAAAAATGGAGGATGGTATTCAGCCCTTGAAGGCACATGTGTGGCTGCACTGCCATCAGTCCCGTGCATCTTTGCAGCTCACTGCTTTGGCAGCCCCTTTCCAGCCCCACTCCAGCTGGAGCTCTAGGCTTTCTCTCAACCCCAACTCTAAGAGTCTTGTTCTGTCCTTAAGTCATGGGGTTGGACATATGGATGTTGGGGAGAGCAGAATTTGTCCCTTTCTGTGCTCTGAGACTCAGCAATGCCCTCTGTCTGTGAAGGTATGCATTCAAGACACTGAAGCACTGTTTGACTGGAGGGGAACCACTCAACCCAGAAGTGATGGCACAGCGGAAAAGCCAAACAGGACTGACTATGAAGGCTACGGCCAAACTGAAATTGTATGTTCAGCTTTTTTGTAGTGGGTTACAACTCGCCTATCACTTAGGGGACTTAGGGGATCTCATTCCTCTTGGTAAATATGGAACTTGGCCGTATATTTTTGACTAAAAAGAAAGATGGCATTAGAATACGTGGCAATTGCTGACAAGAGGTTTCACTGTTTTTCTTAGGATTATGGCTTGGTTATGATACTGCTTCTAAGACTATTTAAGTTGTAAAATATCTTGAACTTTTTGTCTAAGACTCAGTGAAATTCACAAATGTTTTGGCTCACACAGATGGAAGATTTAGATCTTATGCTAGCTCAATAGTGGGCATAGTACAAGTATAGGAATAGCCTCAGGAATGACAGTGAAAAATATCTGGGCTAGTTGTTTGTCTTTTCCAACAGGGAATGATATGTGCAAATATGAAAGGAATGAAAATTAAGCCAGGTTCCTTGGGAAAGGCAGTTCCTCCCTATGATGTTCAGGTATGGTAGTCCCCTTTTCTGTTTGCTGTTGATGTCATAGGAAGTAAAACACAGGAGGGTACAACATACCATACAAGTTTCGGTACCATACAGTGGTATTCAGGGCAGGCTGAGTTTTTGGTTGAGCTGTTGGCTGCTGGTTAGTTTTAGAACATGGCTGTCTTAAAATGGGAAGTTACAATCGCCCATTTGCCCTTCCTATTGCAGATTATAGATGAAAATGGCACTGTTCCGTCTCCTGGGAAAGAAGGAGACATTGCTGTCAAAATGGATGCCAAATGGCCATTTACTTTTTTCACTCGATACCTGGTAAGCCAAAAGTGAATTTCCAGAGAGCCAGTTCAGGCCTGGTATGTATACATACATGGTGTAATACATGGTATGTATTATACTAACAGGAGCAAGTACCACACCAAAGAGTTGTGGCTCCTCTTGACTTGATGGTGTTCTGACTTAGGAAACTTCTGTTCTTTCCCCCATTCTTCTGCAGACCTACTGTGTGATCTTCAGTTCTATATCTGCCCTTGGAATAAGTTTCCCTCTCTGGAAAAAGCAAACACAAGCTCTTACATTCTTGAGATAGAAAACAAGCAGTGAAAGATATTATGGGTAGCGTCCAAAGAGGCAAAACTCATCTCAAAGCTTCGGGCTTCCCAGTATTTAGAACATTTAATTGTTGCATGTTCAACAGGATGATCCAGTGAAAACTGCTTCCACAGTCCGTGAGAACTTCTATGTCACTGGAGACACAGGGAGCATGGATGAGTATGGATACATATGGTTTATGGGGAGATCTGATGATGTCATCATCTCCTCTGGGTTTGTAGATTTCAGATAAAATGCCAAGAAATGTCTAAAGAATAAACAGACACATTTCTCTTTTAAGCATTTAATTTCTCTCTCCTAGGTATCATATCGGACCATTTGAAATAGAGAGTGCGCTGATACAGCACCCAGCTGTCGTCGAGTCCGCTGTTGTCAGCAGCCCAGATGCCATCAGAGGAGAGGTAATTAGTGGTCACTCTTCTACTCACAAAGTGCCTTGTGTGACAGAGTTTATGCTCAACTTCCACTGAATTCATAAGGCTTTTAATACAACATTTTCCATCACTTTACCTAAAGCGAGGGGAACAATCGTTTGTCTATGTATTTTTTTTTTTTAATGAAAACATAATCCTTAGTTTTCTAAAGAACATGACACTGAGTATAAAGGTGACTCTGACTCTGGTAAGAATTGATGTACACTTTGACCCAATGCCTAGAGAATTATATTCTTTACTTCAACACCTTATGTTTACAGAAAAGGCCCTGGCATCTAAGAATTTTTAAAGTCCTTTACAAAACTACAAATTTGGAAGCAGAGTTTGAAACTTTTATCATGCATTACTTAGGACCTTTACTAATGTAAGGTAGAAACAGTCTTTTGCCCTAATTTTAAATCCACTTACACAAAAGCGAATTTTGCTCTACTGCGCAGGTGTGATACAGCAAACCTGTATTACAGGCAACACTCAGTTACTCTCAATTAATTGCCTCATTTCTTAGGTTGGTCTGGTTTAATTAATGGTGTATTTTTTATTTATTTGCCCTTCGTAGGTGGCAAAAGCTTTTGTGGTCTTGTCTCCTTCCTTTAAGTCAGAAGATCCAAAGAAACTGGCCTGTGAATTGCAAGATCATGTCAGGAAAGTCACTGCTCCATACAAGTACCCCAGAAAGGCAAGTAAGCATGAATGTATAAAAAAAAAAAAATATCCCAAACACCTATTTTAACGAGGGGGAGGCTAGAAACAGAAAGGTTAGACTCAGATTAAATGCAATACCAAACAAAAAAAAAAGCCCAAATACGTGCTGTGCCAGAAAAATTACAAGTATTATTTTAAAGATTTTTTTTTAAAGTAATAGATACAATCTAAAAACCAAATTGGAATTACATCTCCAGTCACCAAATTCTTATTTAAATTAAGTAGGATGGAGACCTGTGCTGTTCTGAAAAAAAAATTATAAATTAATTCTGCTCACTTTACTTTTTCCCTCTTTTGAATCAGACTGAATTTGTCCAGCAGCTGCCAAAGACAATCGCTGGGAAAATCAGATGGAATGAACTGAGGAACAAGGAGTGGGGACAGATTTAGTTTTGATAAGCAATCTAAAAAAGCCTATCCCTATCAATTTCATTCATAATGGAGCTTTTCTACTACAACTATAAGCACCAACATAGGATTATATTTCACCCGTTATGCAGTGATTGTGTAATAATGCACAAGGTTTAAAAACTCCAACTATACAGTTTTTAAATGCTTGTGTTCTTGCTTAACAAAAATCAAGCCTACTTAGCAAGGCATATGCAAACACATCGTCCAGCCACCTAGCGCTTTTCAGAATTACACTACGAGTAGAAGTAACTGATTAGCAGGTGAAGGAATAGTGTGTTCATTCTTTGAGACCAGATATTTTAACTCACAAGGAGCTTATTAATAAGGAAATCATGATAGTAGGTAATGAAGTTCCCAGAAATGGCCATAGATCTTGCATGCATCCAAATTAAGCACCCTGCTTGTATGAATCTTGAAAGCCTCAAGATTTAGGAATTAATGTGTTAATAATGGATGTTCAGTAAGTGAAAATTATGAAAAACCAGAAGTAAAAGAATGCAGACATCTTTAAGACTGCAGCATAGGCAGCATCTAAATGTCAGACATAGCCTTGACAAACGGATGGTAGCTATTCAGCAGTTTCTTCTGAAGAGCTCTAGGTCCTCTAGACACACAGATAGGTGAGAGACAGAAGGGGGAAAAAAACCCAAACAAAACCACGAATTACCCATTAATCTATTTTTGTCCTTAGCAGGGTAAGTAGGCTGTCTTGAATTGTCATCACCGACATCAGCCACCAATAAACATTCAGTTGGATTTTGTGTCTGGTCTGAAATGGTTCTTTCCTCTGTGTTACCTAGACACTGTTGGTTTTAATCCACACACAAAAAGCTTTAAAATTTAAAGAAAACACTGATAAAGGTAAAAAAGCAGAGTTTTAATAAATGGGTAGGTAAGGGAGACAGGACTAGGGAAAAAAGTCACCTTAATTTTCTAGCTTCTAAAACAATTTTGAGAGAAGAGGAAAATATAAATTAAACACTGTTGAGACTTGAAGACATCCTTTTCATTACACCAAGACAAGTGGTGTTCTTGTCTTTTCCCATTAGCAACCCATAGGCTAGAACTGAAATACTAAACCTGAACAGCTGTACAGGAAGCATACTCAAAACCCTGCTGGAAAGCAGGTTACAGCTGCACTGGTTTTGGTTGTTTTTTAGAAGTCACTGAGATATCAAAAGAGTTGATGTAATAAACAGACAATGGAAAGACTCACTAAAATTACTTTCAATCTGAAACAAAATTAATACTGTAAAGCTAAAACTACCAAAATTTAAACTTAATTCCCCTCATCCAGTACGGTATAATGGAGAGCTCCTTTCATACAAAGTTTCCAAGCAGTATTTAAATTCAAATTTTTAGATGATTTTTGAAGGTTTCTTCCAACCCAAACTATTCTGTGATCTAACAAAAAATAAAAACAAAAAAAGACTTTATAACATCATCCCACCTCCCCCAAGGATTAAGTCTTCGGAAAGAGCAGCAAAATGCTATTTGCAGGAAATTACTCAAAAGGATTCTGTTCGGCGACTACAGCATTTCCTATAAACCGGTAACTGCTGTATACATAGCTAATGTAAACACATATGTAGTTTTTGCTAAAACCATCTGTAATGCTTGTACTGTACTGCTACTGTTCTAGGACAGTCAAATCTATTACTCTAAATCATCTCATAGTATTCAAGTATTTTGATCATAGCAGTTCTTCCCATTCACTTTCAAGACTTAGCATATCCTTGTAAAGCGATGTGTAAAATGTATAAAAACCTCCATCACACAGGAAATTATCAGTTTTAGCTCATTCTGTTGTTCCCACAGAAATGTGTATCCGAGTTCTACAGTCACACAAGTTGTCAGATCACTTCCTTAAAAACCCCTCTGCCAGCAACTGTCTTTCACAGATCTCTCACTTCTGACAGAACTTCTGAGCCGATTCTGCACTGCCTTTTGATTTCTGTAGTCATCAGATATAACAAAGGAGTCGATATATGCCAGGATGGCCACATTTACATACGCATGCACACACACCTGCTTTTTGTGCTAGGTAAAGGCAATGCAGAACAAAGCCATAGAAGAACGACAGCAAGCTTCACCAGAAAGGTGTCGCACTCTTACATCTGCTGTAACATCAGCTCCACCTGCAACCAGCATTAAAATTCTTACCTATGTGGATTTTAAAAACAAGATTTCAAAACAAAACCCACTCTCCTCTTTATAATGCCCTTTCAGAACTCTAGGGCAACTTTAATAGATTTTGATTGTGTTTATCTTTCCCTTCTACTACATTTTCTACACTGTCAGCACATCATTCCCCTTGGGCTCAGCTTCTATTTCACCTTGACTCTTGTTCTCTTGTTCTACTTCTTTTGAGCTCTTTTCCTCCTCGGTTTCTGGTTTTACTACCTTCGAGTTCTGTTCTTCTGTCAGACTTGATGGCTTTTGTTGTGTGTCATCTTTGTTGCTCTTCACCACCTCCTGTAGATTGTATTTTCTGAACAGAACATAGTCTCTCACCACACTCAAGCAACAGACGCTTTTTATTATTTCCACCACAATTGTATATTGTGGGTTATTAAGATCGACTTTGTTTTCCGGATTAAGGCTGCCCACAATTCCTGTAAAACAAGATGTAGTTTAAAAGACGCTAGAAAAACTGTTTCAGGGCATAAGCATGCCATATTGAAAGGATAAAAGTTGAGAGAGAAGGCAACATCCCCCTTAGTTGTAACCAATTACTCATTTTTGTAATTGCTTAAAATAGCAAAACAGAGCTTAGAATATACCACCGGTAGGACTGAAGTAACTACAAAAACTACCCCACTGCACTTACAAAAAAAACGCCACCACCTCAAATAAGGTGGAGCTATTTTATGAATCATATAGTCAATGGAAATAGTAACACATTATTTCAATATAGTACCCAGAGAGAAAGCCTGATAGAAGTAGTTTCAAAGCACATATAACTGACGCCCCAAATTATATTCAATGCTGTACTCCCTTCTGCTTGCTGTCTCTTAGGACATCAACATCAACAAGGAATACTGATGTCAAACTTTTTTAAGTCTTAGTGAAGCTTTTCTAGTTCAACATAGATTTTAAGCAACAAATATGTATACCCATTATGACCACTTTTAATAATCTGACCTACATTATGCATGCAGGTGTGGGCTGCTTACGTAAGTGTTCTTAGTTTTGTGTGAAATCCATACATACCTGCCAATTCCTTAATTACTTCTTCCCTACTCATATGACTGTTATTACGAGCTTTGTAAACTATCTGAAAAGTACCCTTATTAGGGGCTTTAAACCAAGGCTCAAAAAATGTTTCCGTGTACTTTTTCATATCCTCCATAAAAGCCTTGCAAGTTCCAGAAATGGGTAGCATGCGCAGAATGACTCTTGTTTTCTTCTTCTTAGTGGCATGCATATCCTTTAATATATGGTGCACCAGGTTCTCAGGTTCTAGAAGAAAAACAGCTAGGTATGAGAAACAAATTGAAGGCCTTTTCTCCCTTCTTCCTCTCTAAATAATAAGCTGGGGAAATACAGATTTGGCTGCACTGCTGTCAGACTCAATCCTTTTCTGTAAAGAGTTGTTTTACTAAACCAAAACTGAATAATCAAAGATCATTTTGTCAAAGCAGATTCCTCTACCTTTAGTGCCAAAACTGAATAATCAAAGATCATTTTGTCAAAGCAGATTCCTCTACCTTTAGTGACTCTGCTAATGACAAAATTCAGTGGCAATGCCAAAAGGAAGGGGAAACCCTGCGTTTGGTATACGCCAGTTTCTTGGAGGTCACGCTTTGTGGCCTGTTCAGAGCAGTTTATTCCCACAGCATTACACAGCATCAGCTGAATGTCGCACCTATGCCCCGGGTTCTGATGAAGACCACGTTGTTAGCACCACTCTCCACCGACTGGAACCGCCGCAGCTTCTGCTCCGTCGAGGCACGGATCTGGCCAACCTCCTTCTTCAGCGCAGCCTCAACATCGTCCTCATCCTCCTCCCTCTCGCTTCCAGACAGCCGCTCCTCGTGATCTGAAAACTTTTCACAAGGCACATCTCTTGTTTGGTGAGTACCGAGCAACAGTGCCCACAGCTTAAAAACCAGCAGCAAGGCACCATGCCCAGGAGACTAGAGGTGACGGGCAAGGGCCTTTTCTCCAGCCAACCCGAGGGGCTGCACTGGGGTTTGCTTACAGAAATTGGCATTTTCGCGTGTGTGGTGACCATAGATTTTTTTTTTTTCAAACAGAAAGGGAGAGGAGGCCTCACGATGCTGCTCTCCCTGCTCTGCCGGCGTTAGCGCTGCCAGGCTGCGGGGAGCGGGAGGCAGGAGCTGAGGGGAGCGGCTGGTACCGCGCAGAGCTGCG
>NW_010527522.1:0-902 GCF_000687285.1 Phaethon lepturus
CGTTGCCTATGAGGTTACCGGGACTTGGAGAAGGACATCTAAGGACCTTGATTACATTTCTATAGATCCCACCGGCCAGGCTGTCAAGGACAGCGTCTCAAGGGCGCGCCGGCTTCGCCTTTTGGGGACTTCATCCCAAAATTAAGGGAAGGAGCCGGCGGGAGCGGGGCCCGCACAGGGATGCGGCCGGCAGCGGATGGGACCCGAGTGCTGGCAGGCGGCGTGAGCCCGGCAGCAAACACGACCGCGTGAATAAACCCGATCTGCAGCCATTCCCTGTAAATACCGTGAGGCGCGTGCAGCCACGGCACATGCACGGCTGCCCTGACCAGCGCGTTCAGCCCGAGCTGCCGTGTCTCAAGATGGGGACAGCTTGGGATCGGTGCTGGGCGCGGAGCCCAAAGGCTCTCCCGTCCCGTGTAGAGCCCTCCCGGTCCCCAAAGGACTGGGTCAGATAACCTCTGCTGATACCTCACGGCCCACCAGTTGGCCTACGGCTGCTGTTACTAGTCATTTACCTGCTGACAGCATCCTTTCCCTGCATTACCTTTGGTTCTTTACATTTACCTCCCCCTGCCCTACGTGCCCTACACAGCAAACACCCACCAGTTACGACAGCCTCTCCTCGATGCTCACAGAAGACATGGAACGATGGCTGGGTGAACATACTAACAGCCAGAGAAGCGGCGAGACTGGGGCTCTTGCTTGGCTGGGAAGACAGACCACCGTTGCCCGCTCCGCTTTTCACCAAGTTAACGCTTCCTCGTGCGCGTAAAATATAGCAGGTTGCTCCTCCGAGCGGCTCCCGTCAGTCCGCACGCACGTCGCTACACGCCTGATCATACAATAGCTAAGGAAGAAGCCTGCGACGCTCAAGTGCTCGAGGGCAATAAAGCCGTAGC
>NW_010527523.1:0-6662 GCF_000687285.1 Phaethon lepturus
GGCGGCGGAGCCACGACACAGCCCTTACCTCCCAACCCCGACCACAGGCAAGCGCAGGCCCCGCCCCGCAAGCAGGAGGAGATGAAGAGGAAGAAGAAGAGGAAGACGCCGGTTTTCTCTGTGGCCGAGAGGAGGAGCGTAGCGTGCAGGCAGACAGCCGGGGAGCAAGGGGACGGAGCCTCCCTGACGAGTCCAGATGGGAATGGAAACTCTGAGTCATCCGTAGGTTTTGTGGGAAGAAAAACCTGCTAACGTGATCCAGCTAATCCGATTAAAAAAGCGCTCCTCGCCGCCGCCGAGGTGCAACAGGATCCACAGGGCACGGGCAGCCTGGTCCCGGGGGAAAATACAACCTGGGCAAGAGAGGACGGTGGGACGTCACCAAGCGGAGGGTGGCAAGAGGACGGTGGGACGTCACCGAGCGGAGGGCGGCACGTGCCAGCATGCCCGGCGCGCGCTCCTCCATCTCCCCTGGGCAACGAGGCGCCAGGGCTGTCCCCCGGGAGCAGGGGCTGCCCCAGCCCTTCTCCGCAGGGCCCGTGGTCTCCGCCACGTGGAAGCGAAGGTCGCATCGGGAGCGGGGAGGAGAGCCTCAGGGCAGAGCCGTGGCAAGTTCCACCACACACCCCGCTTGGGAATAGGTCCCCATACTGCTGCCCCCCTTTTCTAGCTCCTGCTAGGTTAGGAGATCCTTAAGGGAAAAGAAAAAAAAAGAAAAAAAAAAAAAAAGGCAGCACCATGAGAGCAAGAGGCTGGGTCCTTAAACCAACAGGAAAAAAATTAGAATATCTACATTTTAAACACTCGCACAATCCAGTCCCCTGTGTGCAGGCTATAATTAGAGGTCAAGAACCTGCCTCAGACCACGAGTCACCTGATTTCTGTAGATGAGGCTCCTCAGAAGCCGTGCGTGGCAACCAGCATCAACTGATGCTCAAAAATCATCTTTCCATAATAACAATTACTGGTCCAGGGCCCTAATTTAACGCTTACCTAACAGTTACATTTGCCACAGAGCTGAACTGAAATCGCACGGTCGTCAGGAAGAGATTTAATTTGTATCTGCAGAGGTCAACCAATCTATGCAAAAGATTACGGCGGCAGAGAGAGATTCTGTGGCATAATGCAAAGATTTCGCCTGCAGGCGACGCAGCAGCCAATGCCATTTTTCAAAGAAGAAATGGCATCCATCAGAACAAAACCACCAGAGGGAAACAATAGAAAGGGGGGGGATGCAGATGATTAAAATATTTAAATATGGTCATATAAGTGCAAAACCAGGCAGTTTAACACCGTTTTCAATCACCTTTTTTTTTTTTTTTAAGAATGGTTTGTTTAGTGCTTGTTTCAGTAAGTTGTGTTGCGAGATTTCTCCCCCCTGCAGCTGAACTATGCATCCCCAAGTAAAAGCTTTAATTAATATGAAAACATGCGTGTAAAACCACAAAGGTGGAACATTAGAGCCTCAAACCTCCAATTAGAAGTTAATGGTATCAAAGCTGGAATCACGCTAATGCTTTACCTCGACTTTAGAAATGCAGAATAAAATATAAAGAAGAGGCAGAGAAGGTGGCACACAACAGCTTCAGACAGAAGCCTTGCACTCGCTGGATGTAAAATTACCAAGGAAAACACATTAGCAGCACAATAACTTATTTTTAATGTAGAGCTGTTAGGAAAACACAATTATATGCTTCATTTATACTGAAAGATATAACCCAACTTACGGTAAAAGCATTTAGAGCTCATTTTGTAAAAAAATGGATGAGCACAAAGGTAATAGGGAAAAACTGTGCGCCCAGAGGGGACAACGCTCCCCCGCCACAGCCCGCTCCTGCTCAGCCAGTCCGTACGCAGCAGTGGAGTCGTCCTCACCTCCCGCTCCTCGCGCCCAGCGTCAGCGAGATGCAAAGCGAAGGCAGAATGAAAACAGAGATTTTTCTTCAAATGCTGCAGAAATACCACGACGGTGACAACGACCGCCAGGAGCCGGCGGCACCCATGCTTATAACTAGCAAAAGCAGGGCCCTGGGAGAGCTCTGCAAGGGTTACAGGTGCTCTCCCCACCGCCCCGGAGCAAGCAGCAAGCTATAGGATGCTCCGGGCCGTTACAAGCAAAACGCAATTTATCAACAGAATGTTTTCTCCATTATGGATGCACAACCTGATCCTGGTGCCTGTTGCAAGCTCAGACGTATAGAATAAGTCCAGAGCTGTTCATAGATTTACCCCGTGGTTTATGGCGGTGTAACACGCCATAGGCTTTGGATGACTGATTTAGGGGATAATGGTTATAATTGATTTGAAGCATCATAAATGAATCAGAGAAGCTTGCAAAATTTTGATCCTGAATTTTGGTCTCTTGATGCCTCTTCTGCTACAGGGGCTTCCGTGGATCAGGCCCTCGACAAGGTTATTCAGAAGTGGCCCTAACAAACATGTTGTTACATACAAGTCAGACCGGTCTTCAAAATATCTCAGTTGTTCCAAAAACAACCAGATTAAAGCCTTCCCTCTGCACATACAGAGAGAACAACAGTTTCTATGAATGGATGGACATTCATTATTTAGCTCCCAATCCCTGACTTAAAGCCTAAGGCAAAAATGGAGCTTCTAAAGCTTTCTGCTGTGCAACCCATCAAAAATCGCTCTGCAGAATGCGGGGCTGTCCCACCGAATAGCTCAAACACTTTTTGGAGGAAGCCTTTGCCCATATTCAGAGCCTAAAAAAAAAAAAAAATTTAAAAAAATCCACATTTGCAAATCAACAGGAGCTGCCTGCCAAATGAGAACAAAATGGGCCCCAAATTAAAAATTCGCCTGACTTTGTTCCCCATCCAAAAATCCTCCATCTCCAAAGAAAGATTTATGCTACTTCAAAACAGAGTTGGCTTAGAAAGTAGAAAGGAAAAGAATATATTTTATCTCCCAGAATGGCCAAGCAGTTCTGGAACGATGAAAAAGGGACTGCGTTTATCACTGCAATGTACAATTTATGGTAAAAGTCAAAACAAAACAGAATGTTCCACAGAAATGCATTCGCTACATCGACCCAGGCTCATACCAGCAGCTCAGATCCCATTTCTGAAGGGGTCTTAAAAGAAGAAGAGAGCATTGGTTGCAGATTAATACTCGTCTCATGACTAGTAGATTTTAATTCTCCATCATTTGTAATGGTGTATTGGCAAAGTAGTTTTTGTCAATTTATCAGCCTGAAAGGCAAGACACAGGGTGTGTTTGGAGATGCAAAGCCAGAGAGTCCTATTAAAAAGACTTGGGACAAGTTTTGATGGTCCCATTAAATCCTACAGAAACGCTACAGGGTTAACAGTGCTCCCCAGCACGTATCTCCCATTAACTGCCAGAGATGCTGGAGGTTCCCAAGGACCACAGGCACTCCCCATGTCATGGCAGTGTGCTCGCTCTGCAAGGATTAGGTCTTCCCAGGCTGGGTCCTCCTCCCCGTCAACCATTGTCCTAAGTGGAAATTAGGCACCGTGCTAACCAAGTCTGATCATCGATACCCCAGAAGCAACCAGAAAGAATTTATATTTAAATTTCTTTCTGCAGGAAGAAGAGAGAGATGTTAATTCACTTCCCAAAGTTGCCCTTAGGGACAAGGGAGCAGGATTATTCCTCGTGCATCACGGCACAGCATCACAGCATACACCTCGTGAAAGAGCACGTGGTAGTGTGCTCAGGCAGGATTCCTGCCGTATGCCTCCCTTGCAAAAGCAATTTTGCCTCAGCTAAGAATGAAAACCCCCCTCCTGTACTTTGTGAACCCACAGAATTTGAGATCTGGGAAAATCCTTCCATGCTGGTATATCAGACAGCATATTAGATCCTGTTGCTGAAGCTCTGCTAAGAGCAGAACGAGCCCCTGTGTTACTAAACTGCATGTTTTTTCCCCACTGTTTACTTACTGTGAAACACAAATGCAAAGGGTCTTCCTAGAGTTTAAGTAGGAAAAATCCCCAAACTTTCACGAAGTACCTGGGGGGACGTGAAAGCATCCCACCACAGACCGGCAATCCCCTTACGTGGCGCAGGAGTGTGCTCCCTCACCCCCGTAACACTATCACAGCACCCAGTCAGCAGCGAGACACCGTGAAAGCTCTACTTCCCAGCAAGATAGCCAGAGGAGGGTCTGCAGCAGGTACCAAGGCCAAAGCGGACAGAAAAAAGGGCTTTTGACCCAGATTCAAAAGAGGACTCCAAAAGAGAGGTAGGTGCTCCCTTCAGCGGGGCTCAGGTGGCCAACAACAGAGACAGGCATCACAGTTTGGACGACGGCTCCTTGCAGAGATGGTACCACTTTCAGCCAAACCTCCCCAGTCCCTTGTGGCCGCTGTGCAGACACAACCCAATGCACAAGTGGTGTTTCTTCTGTGCAGTCCCAATGACGGAGCAGGTCCTGCACCTGGGAAGGATGGTCCTCCATGGGAAGGTGGTCCTCCAGTGGTCCTCCGCGGGAAGGAGGCGAGGGACTGGCACCCCGGCGTGGGAAACGCTCATCGCAGCGTGCCCTTAGGGAGGGCCCTTAGGCTTTCGGGTGGCTCTGGGAAGGCATCACTCCCTATCAACGCTGCACCTGGGCTGAGCCCAGTGCAACCCTAAAAATCCTGCTGAGGAGCATCAGTCCTCCAGGCTGAGAGCGGCAGCTCCCCCGGCACCGGCAAGTTTGGAGTGGGCTCCTCTTCCCACCTGCCATGGCAAGCTGCTCCATACGAGGTCACCTGTGAGAGGGACTGGTTTACACAGGGAGCCCTTTTTCCCCTGCTCCAATGGCAGCAGCACATGCAATGCCTAAAAAACTCCTCACCAAATGCAGTCAGCAGAAGGGAAGGCTCCTTCTCACTCTGCCTGCTGGGGCATGAGGCACCCCACTCTCCACCTGTGGATGTCCAGCCCCTCGCTCCCCCCAACCTGGCCCTCCCGGTGGTCAGCCCTTCGAGAGACAACAGGGATAGTCCGGAAGCGGTTAAAGGGTGCAAATTCCCCTTCTGGGGAGACCTCGGCTGAACGTTCACTCCCATTTCATTATCCCTCTAAACATCCCTTGTCCTCTTAAAAATGGAAATGCTGATATCCAACAGGCACCTCTGTAGCTGCAAAGAGAAACCGTGGCTTACTGCAGCGCGCAGGCGAGCTCCGAGACCTCACGATAACGATATCATGTTCAGTAAGTGCACAAAACAATTACATTAACATTTCAGGATGCTTTGGGCTAAAGCACATCTACCCGGCAAGCTCGTGGGCAACAAGCACGCAGGCAGATCTCTGCCGTGCTCTCAGCGAGTTATTTATACAGAGTGACACTGCACACTCCTCCCCGGCTTCTCTGCCTCCCCCCCCCCAAATAAATAAACAAAGAAACGAGGCAGCCCTTTGGGAAAAAGAGCCAAACCTGAACAAAACAAACCCTTTAAATAGAAGGGCTCCTCCATAAACTTGGTGAAGCAGGAGGAAGTGCTCCTTGCCCAGGCTCTTTCTAGAACTGGATTTTATCCGGGATACCTGCATGCACTAGTGGCAGAACTTTGGATTTTTCCACTCCACCCTACTGTCCTCTGTAGGTTTTTAAAGTGAAACGTTCTGAGGCAGAAACCGTCTTAGCCCAGCTCTGGGCTGAGCCGCCAGCACCAGACAGGAGGGATGGGGTTGGGACCAGAGTGAGTTTTTGGAGTTTCCCAGAGGGTCCCATGTGGCTGCAAGAAGCGGGTATGCTCAGACAGCGTTCTCCATAGTGGCTGCAAGATAACAGTGTGTCAGTGGCAATCCCCAGCGCTACACCACCCCACACCGGCTAGAGAAGTTCTCTGAAGCAAGGGCAGCAAAGGCAGCAGGCGATACCACTGCCTGCCCCGCGCTGGGCCACGTTTTGATGCTGAAGTTACAACCATTATACCTGCATTCGGCCGGGAAAACAAAGTCAGCCCATTTCATCCCTGGCTTCGTTCCAGCAGCCTCATCCCACGGACAAACATGCACCACTGCGCATAAGCAAATGGCATTTGATAACTTGGAAAAAAAGCAGAAAAATAAAAACAATTAAAAAAAAAGAAAGCCCTGAATATCAGAAAAGGGTAAGTCACTTCCTTTCTTCCTCCCGCCGCCTGAAGATCCTCCATAGCAGTGACAACAGCAGCATCTGGTGGCAATGCTCCGTACCTGGGGCACTCCGTACCTGGGGTGCTCCCCTCCCGTGTCCCATCCACCCTGGCCAGCACTGAAACACAAATCTCCCGGGCCATGCTCACTGAAAACCCAGGAAAGGAGCTTTCCAGTGCCGCGCAACAGCGAGGACCCGCGGATCAATTGCAAACACCTAATCCGGGACTAATCTCAGGGATTCAGGCCACGGATGAGCTGACGACGTGGGGCCCCGCACGCCCCAAGGCTCAGGCGGGCGCTGCCGGGGGAATTGCCAGGACCGCACAGACCCGCAGCGAGGGCCTGTGGCGCTGTCCGCGCGGCTGCGAGCCCCAGCTCCTGCGCAGAAAACTAGAAGGCAAACTAAATCTTATTCACATCTAACAACTTCTTGGTAAAATCGAGTTCTTAAAGCCAGCAGGACCTGGGGGTTGCCGCAGTTCCTGCGACACACGCTCGCATGATCCCAGACTTTCAGCTTTTGCACGCTTTATCGGCTGGTCGGT
>NW_010527523.1:6725-7107 GCF_000687285.1 Phaethon lepturus
GCTAGTATTTTAAGAGCATATTTAGCATTTTAAGAGCAACGGCAATGACAATAAAACAGTTTGAAACTAGTGGTACAGAAGAAATCCATTTAAGTTGTTTCCTTTCAGCATAACCAGGCACCTCAAAATAAGCGAGAGCTACTAGGTTTGCTACAACTTAATCAAAAGAGATAAACAACCCAAATGACAGAGAACAGTTAAATACATCTATTGATACATAAAGATTAATTTGCTGCATCTGGGAAGCCACACAGGTTTCCCTCTGCTTGTTTCAAAAGAGTTTGATCCCGAAGTATCACAACAGCAAGATGAGCCGAGGGCATCCTGAGCTGCAATCCCAGCGCAGGAGAGCATTTCTCCCTTTATTAACTTTTTTTTTTTT
>NW_010527523.1:7129-7332 GCF_000687285.1 Phaethon lepturus
CGAATCTGGCCCAGGAGGAGGCATCCGGGGTTATGTCTCGGAGCTTATCGTGGTGATGCTCCAAACGGGTCTGCGTCCTACTGCGTTGTGACTGAAACATCAGCGCTCTTCTCTGCACGCGAGGAAGACGACACTCGCGGAGAACTCTTTACCCTTGAAGTACAGCATCCACCCTCTCCGCTTCGTCTCCTCTCGGGCGAAGG
>NW_010527524.1:0-2998 GCF_000687285.1 Phaethon lepturus
GAAACACCCGCGGTTGCAGAGCGTCCCGTGGGGCTTGCAGCCACGCGCGGGGCACAAGCGCCTTCCCACGGCATGCGTGCCCGCTTTTAACCACCGCTGGGCACACTTTAGAAGTGCCGGCCCTTAAAAGTGGAGGCACCCAGCACGACTCAACAGTCCCTAGGTCACCTCACATTGGGGTACATAAACACTGAGAGCAACGTGTCGGGCTAAAGGTCACATCCATGCTCAGTGCGGGGGGACACCCATGGTTGCCAAGTGCCCCGTGGGGCTTACAGCCATATGTGGGGCACAAGCACCTTCTCACAGGCTGGGTGAGACCAGGGTGCTTTAAGCACCACCACACACATCTGAAAACTCTCAGCCCTTAAAAGTGGAAGCACCCCGCACCACCAGGCACCACTCAACAGTCCCTAGATTGCCCCATGTTGAGATACAGAAACCCTGAGTGCAGCACATTGAGCTGAGGGTCACATCCGACTTTCAGGGATACACATATCTGCAATTGCAGAGTGCCCCCCAGGGCTTGCAGCCATGCGTGGGGCACAAACACCTTCCCACGGGACATACACCCACCCAGGACACCCATTTTAAGCTCCACTGTGCACACCTTGTAAGTGCCAGCCCTTAGAAGTGCTGCCAGCATCACTGGGTGGCACTCAGCAGTCCCTAGATTACCCCGAGTTGAGATATATATAAACCCTGAGTGCAGCGTGTGGGGTTGAGGGTCACATCTAGGCTCAGAGGAGCCAGCTGGCTGAGAGCAAAGAGTAACAAGGAGTGAAAGGTCTTCAGATTTCTCTCGGTTTTGTCTCAAGGCTCATCCTGCTATTGCTGCGTCTTGATGTCACACACGTCATTTTTCTGTCTGGGGTTTTGAGGCGTACGCTAAAAGCCCTTTCAGAAATAATTAATGACGGGACCAAAAATCTCATGAATGTTCTATTTACTTACCCATAGCAATTACAAGGGAAAGAAGCTTGGCACTGCAGCTCAAATTAGCTGATACACAACCAACTGAGTGGCAACACCTGCAGCCTAATGGCTCCAGATCCTCAGATCCCCTCGGATGGCTCAGCCGGGCCTGCGGGATACTTCTGCCCATAAACGGCTGATGAAGCAAAGCCATGTGGAGTGATCTGAGTGGAGAGCACTGCGTTGGGCTCTGACGGGTGAGCAGAAGGTGCTTCTTCCTCTACTAGGAAAGGCTTCCTGGCCGTCTGTGTTCTCGCCTTGCTTTTGTTTCAAAGGGAGAGCTGTTTCCAGCCACTCTCTAACACCCTCCGGCCTCCCTTTGGTTTGGGATATGCTGTGAACGCTGTGCAATGCAGCAACATTGGGTTCTCCCGATGACCCCAAGCCTTGCACCAAAAGCAGATGTCAGCGGGCAGTGCGTGTGGTATCATACGGCTGACGAGGGCTGGGGGCGGCTCGGCTGCTGGGATGGGACAAAGCAAGAGAGAAGCTGCTGCCAACTCTTCCTCATTGCTGTGACACTTGATTCCTAATTACTGTTACAAGCGCTGAAACAGGTACCCCAAATTGCTTTTCAAGCTGCTCCACCAGCAGTGAAACTTCTCTTCCTGTGGGTGGGAGGTCTGGGCCCAGAAACGCCGCGGGGCACGGCGGTAGCTCACAGCGGGCACGGCACAGAGCACGGCGCTGCATCGGAAGGACCCAGGAAAGGAAATTGCCTTGCTCTGAGACACGTGCAATTCCTTGCAGACCAAGACTCGAGTTCCCAGCTGACCCTGCTGGCCGGTGGTCTGGAGTGCATTCCCCCCGCCCAGTCTCTCCTTTGCAGAAGATGCAAGTGCTGAATGCTATGGAGAGAGGAGGTGAGCTGAGAACAGGAGGGACATTTGCCCCATCAGGGGAAAAAGCAGCACTGGGAGACCTCGCCATAAAATTAGTCTTTTGGGAGGAATTTGTTGCACAAAAGGCAAGGTTCTCGCTTGGGTATCTCGTGATTTCCTTTATACCAGCTGTACTCAAATAGGAAGTAACCATTAATGGGGATGACTTTTGAACAGTTGTTCTAAACTCAAGTTATACATAGCTGTGTGTTTCAGAAATACCTTTTCCTTTCTGGTGTGTGTGCAAGCACAGTTCCTCCCTCCTTGCTCTCTCTCCCAGGAAGATGAACCCTTTCCAGTGCCCACCCCAGCAGCAGCGACCCGCACGCTGGGCTCGGCCAGGCAGCCCGGAGCCACCAAGGAGCACGAGGAAAGAGAAGCCCAGCCTGTCTGCCCCATTTCTCCTCTGGGCAGAGACGGGTTAGGGCTTCTTTCAGCCAAGCAGGCAAGACTGGATGAGACGTCGGGGTCCGGCTGCCCTTGCGCCAAGATGGGGCCAGAGGACAGCAGAGATGAAGCAAAACGGGGGCATCTCAGAGGGGTGGACTAGCTGCTGCTTCTGGGTTTCAGTGGGATCCCAGAGGACGAAGTACAGTTGCTCACGTGGCTGCAAGTTGGTGTTAACATTCTCCAACTTCTGCTCCCGAGTGCTCTGGACTTTTGCACAGTCCAAAAGTTTTTCTGTGCCTTTGGGGTTTTTTCACCTATAGGACGGAGATCACACCACTTCCCTGTGCCCTGGAGCTTCTGGGGGTATTGGTTAAATAATGCTCATAAAAAGGGCTTCGAAAGCACCAGGAGAGAGGCGAAGGAGGACAAGATGTTACAGCTGGTATTGTCTCCACCTCCTTAGAAGTCAGTCATGTGGCAGCCTCAGAAAAACCCGCGGTGGGTAGAGAGGGTGTCTGATCCATGTGCAATGGTGTGAACGGGACGTTACATTCCCCGTGTGCACGCGCCCTTCTCTGTCTGCGCACAGAGTGACCGCGCGGTTTCACTAAGTGCTCACGGCTTTCCTCCTAAACCAGAGCCTGAGCTTTGCGAGAAGGAGAGCTGCCAGAGCTCCGGCTTCTGCTGCTCTTTGTTTTTATGTACTCGGAGAGGTGTCAGCCACAGGCGGGCAGAAATAAGCCCCCTTCGCC
>NW_010527524.1:3753-4085 GCF_000687285.1 Phaethon lepturus
CCGGACAGGAGACACCCCGCGCCGCGCGAACGCCCGCCTTTGGTTTCGTGTTGCAGCTGCCCCTGTTTGTGGATGGGAAAATGTTGTTAAGGTCCGGGCAGCGCGGGCGGTGAGAGGCAGCGGCAAACGGGGCTCCTCCGAGTTACAACATCCCCAGCCTCTGGCGGGTCCCCGCCAGCCCCCCACGTTGTGACACTCTCTCCTCGGCACTGAAATTAAATGCAGTCCCGGGGGGAGTTTATGTGGTGGCCAGGATAGCCACCCCGGCGGCCAGTCTCGCTGGAGACCCAGGGGAAGGGGGGCTGCGCTGGCCGGGGCTCTCTGCGGCCGGG
>NW_010527524.1:4289-4901 GCF_000687285.1 Phaethon lepturus
CCTCAGCCCTGCTCAGCACTCAGCTCAGCCTTGTCCTTCACTTGAAGTCACCAGGTGCGGGGACCTAGTGTCGCTTTTCCTCCACACTTTCTGTGTCCGGTGGCTCCTGATCAGCCGTGTTCACCTGGGCGCTCCTGCCGCCTCCTCCTCCTCCTCATTTTGTGACATGAGGGCTCTGTGATGCTTAAGGCTCAGCAAGGAGTGAACCTCTGGGAACGCACCACTGAGCAACGTGGCCCCTCACTCTCCTTAAGCCTGGTTGGAAACTTCTCCTTCACTCTCAGTCTGATGCCCTCTTTGCCACAGGGCTGAGGATGTGACCTACTGGGCTGGAGGGGACCTGAGAAACAAGAGTGGCTTCAGAGGACAAGCGGGTCCGCCTGCCTCTGAGCTCCAGCTTGTCCAGGGAGCAGGGCTGCGGCTATGCTTATTCAGAGGTGGCCGTTCCCACTCCAGCATCCCAAGGCATCATCGAGGAGCAATGCTCCACTGTGCCGGCAAAGCCCCTCGTGCAGGCACACACAGGCACCATATCTGCCTGTGCTGGGCAGAGACCCCCCAGTCCCCTCTCTGGAGTGCAGCGGGGCCCTCCCCAGCCCTTGCCACCAAACT
>NW_010527524.1:4944-5482 GCF_000687285.1 Phaethon lepturus
CTGCTCCGGCTCCGGCAGAAGAGCCTGCAGCCAGCGCTGAGGGCTGCGGGGATGCACACACACAGGGTGGTGTACAGGGCTCCAGCCTGCCCAATTCTGCAGCCTCCTCCTCTCCAAAACCGCCACCTTGCCCATGCTGCGGAGCTAAAGCAGTTATTGCAGAGGAACCCTATGAAGAGAGAAATGTGGTGGCAAAGGAGTAAGAAGGCGGTTGTGGATGAGCTATTGAAACAGATGGGAATTTCCCGGAGCAAGCAGCAGAGGACAGGCAGCGCAGCGGAGGGTCGGGAAGGCTCCTGCGCGATGGCTCATGCTGCCCACCAGCTGCAGGCTGAGCGAGGAGACCAGGATGCCCATTGACTCCTTATGGCGTTTTCAGTGACTCATTTGTCCGCGGGAAGCAGCACACCCACAGCAGCTGAAGCAGCCTGTCCTCCTCCCCAGGCTGCTCCGGCACAGCGGGGCCAGCTGGCTGCGTCTGTCCGAAGATGAGAGCCCAGCTGCGGCCTGGGGCAGCCGGTTCATCTTATCTGGGGGA
>NW_010527524.1:5914-6161 GCF_000687285.1 Phaethon lepturus
CCTCCCCCTTGCCCTGCCTCCCTGCCTCCTCCCTGCCTGTCAGGCTGCCTCTGGTCCTGGTGGTGCTGCTCAGCCTCCCTTCCCTGCCCGTCCCTGCCCGGCAGGACAGCACAGGACCTGGGGTGTCTCCTCCATCCCCGTCATCCTGCTGCTAGCTGCTCCTCTGCTCTGCTCCCTGGGAGGAGCGAGGGGCAGGGGGGAGACCCAGACCCACCTCATCCTCCTCTGCTGACCCTGGCCCCAAGCA
>NW_010527524.1:6540-6753 GCF_000687285.1 Phaethon lepturus
CCCTCATCCGTCCCCGGCCCCCCCCCCCGCAGCCCCCCCTCCTCCCCGCCCCTGCCCTCCTCACCAGCTCTCCTCTGAGCATCCCCCGCAGCGACTGGCCGTCACTGCCCCCAGCTACTGCACCCCGGCCCGGGCACCAGCGGTGGGAAGGGGCTGGATGTCAGGTCCCGGCTCCCCCTGACCACAGGCTGGGGCTCAGCCCCTGGCCAGGGG
>NW_010527525.1:0-360 GCF_000687285.1 Phaethon lepturus
GCTGGCCAGCCAATTCATCCACCGTTGGTCCGTCTTTGTCTTTCCAGGTCATTACTGTCAATGAATTGGCATATAACCATGGTGCAGTCTGTACAAACTTCCGCCACATGGATCGTGTGCACTGGACTTCACCTGGATCTGTGTTGTCCTGTTTATTATAAACCACCTCCACCACAGCTAAGTCCCTCAGTTACTGGATACCTCTCTATATGGTGGTCCACTTGCCTGGGTGACATATAACAACTTCCTTGAATGGATACCTTTCCTTCACGCCATACTGGAGTCACCTCCAGAGGCTGAGGGCTTGTGTCTTTTTTCCAATTGCCTTGTCAATGCCCCCTTCCCTAAACATGGATCTCA
>NW_010527525.1:410-1038 GCF_000687285.1 Phaethon lepturus
GCCATGTGACAATGTGCTTGCCTGGACAACGGCTTGAAATCCTTTTGCATATCTCGCAGCTCACTCAGGGATAGGGATTGGCTGGTTATCTCTGGTTCTGCCTCTTCTTCCTCCTGTTCTCTTGATGGCTCTGCTTTGTCATCCTTTACTAAACAATCTGACTTTTGTGTCCATTTCTTCTTGTGTATCGGGATGACATACCAGCACAGGTTGGTTCTCTGGTTCATCTGCAGTGCCCATTGCCGGGGTTTGAGTAGCTGCAGTGCCCCTCACAGGCGTCTGAGTAGCTGCAGTGCCTGTCATCAGGAGTTGGAGTAGCTGCAGTACCTGTCGCTGGCATTGGAGTAGCTGCAGTGCCTGTTGCAGGGGTTTGAGTAGCCGCAGAGTGCCCGCATATGCACCGAGCATTGGTAGCAGATGGGGTGGTATTTTTAAATGGTTGTTTATCCCTGAGCAAGACCTGAAACACATTCAAAAACCTAGTGTTGTGGTTTAGCCTCAGCCAGCAACTAAGCACCATGCAGCCGCTCACTCACTCTCCCCTCCCCCAGTGGGACGGGGGAGAGAATTAGAAAAACAACCTTGTGGGTTGAGATAAACATAGTTTAATGGAACAGAAAGACAGAAG
>NW_010527525.1:1588-1802 GCF_000687285.1 Phaethon lepturus
AAAATTACAGAGAGAAAGCCGCTGTTACTGGTCCACCCTGTGTGCCGCCCTGCACGCTGCCTGCTGCCGCTGCTGAGTACAAATACCAAAATGGTCTGATGACCAATGATTTTATCATACCATAAGCCAGTGTTACACAGAACAGCAAAGCAATAACCTTAATCCAATGCCTGGAGGTGCAAGACCCCACATAAACACTGACAAACAGTATATA
>NW_010527526.1:0-751 GCF_000687285.1 Phaethon lepturus
TCAGCTATGGAACATTTCTTTTGGAAAACCATCACTTAAAAGTAAACTCTGGGGGATTTTTTTTTTTTCCCCTTTAGAACAATAAATATTTCCTGTGAAGTAGTGTTTTGAAAATCTCAACAGGTTTAGAGGCTCCGTTTTGTACAGATAAGCATCCAAGAGTTCAAGTGTGTATCAAGGCTCCTTTGGTCTACACACCAGACTGGAAATCCTAGGAGAAAAAGCTCTCTTGCAAGATCTTCTGTAGCCCTACACTTTTGCCAAGGTAGAAATAGCTTATTTCCATTTGACAGCAGTTCAGTGTTTCTACTTCCAGCTTAGCTGCAAATGAACGATTTAAAGGAAGCAATCCAACAAAGAGATCAGCTTGCACATACAGAAGTACACAAGACAATCTCTTGGGAGGACTGAGGCTTAGGAGAGTTTCTCAGCATTAGAAACAGGTGTTGGATCATTAAAAACTTGAGGTGGTGGGCACTGAACAACCTGGCTATTGTTTGCATTGGACTGCTCTACCTTACAACAGCAGCTGGCAAAGAATAGGATTTCCCCTCCCAAGTTAAAAGGATCCAACAGCACAGAGATCATCTCAGCCCAAAGAGAGGACTGTGGCCACGCAGAAGGCCACATCTGCAGATCAAACAGGAGTGGTAACTAAACATTTGATATCAAGCCCAAAGTACCCTCAGGTCCTTCAACCTTGGATGCTAATCTGGAGCCTGCTGCTGCCTTTCACTGACAAAAGGGCTTA
>NW_010527527.1:0-13318 GCF_000687285.1 Phaethon lepturus
GGAGAAGAGGAGCCTGAGGGAAGACCTTATCATTCTCTACTACTAGAGAGAGGTGTATGGTGAGGTGGGTGTTGGTCTCTTCTCCCAGGTAACTAGTGATAGGACGAGAGGAAATGACCTCACGTTGCGCCAGGGGAGGTTTAGATTGGGTATTAGGAAAAATTTCTTTATGGAGAGAGTGGTCAAGCATTGGAACAGGTTGCCCAGGGAGGTGGTGGAGTCACCATCACTGGAGATGTTAAAAAGATTGTAGACGTGGTACTTCGGGACATGATTTAGTGGGCATGGTGATGTCAGTTTGAGGGTTGGACTTGATGATCTTAAAGGTCTTTTCCAACCTTAATGATTCTGTGATTCTTTGAATTAGGGAACATTTCTTTCATAGCCCTTCCCTGCAGTGGCTCTTAAAGATGCAGTCACAGACCAGGGTACACAGCCATAAAGCTAATATAATAAAAAAGCTAATGTGTCTCTTAGTTAGCAAGAGAAAAGTGAAAAACCTGGAAAATAAAATACTGGGTATTTCAGTATTTTATAGATTTCAAAATGTTTTCAGCTGTTGCAGTTTCTCTGGACTTTGAATAGAAGTTGCAGTGTAAACAGAAAACAGTGTTTTTTCTTTACAAGTCCCTTTCAGGGGCTGGAACAGACTGGTGAAATTCCAGAATAGAAGTAGAGTGTGATTCTTTTTTTTCATGTCCTCTTGTGGAGACTGGAGATTCGAATTTACAGCTTGTTGGCTTACCTAAAGAGGGGATCCTTCTTGGTCTTCTTTGGTTTTACATTTCATAGACATTGATTTAATCACTTTATGAAATCCTTCTGCAAGGTGTAAAGTCCTCCAAATGATATTAATTAGTGTTGTGTGTATTGACTGAGTCAACATTAATGAGCAACATTTTAAAGAAGTTTTATTTCAATCTGCAAAAAACCTTTAAAATATCAGGTTGCATGAGGTGATTTTTTGAGGACATTCAGTGTATGTACAAAATCTTAAGGTTAAATTGTTTCCCTAATCTACGGAAAGGTGGAATAAACTAGACATATCTAGTTGGGTTGGGGGGAAATGGAACTTTGTGACAACCAGTTATTCTGCATTTACTCGTTAAAAAATATAAAATAGGTTTAACTTAATGACAAATTTCTCCAGCTTTTTTATTTAAAAATAAGACAGGTTCAAATGCAATCTGTAAAACAAGCCATTTTTTCTTCTGAAGTCTTTTTTATATAACCACAAGCAATGTTCCAGTTCTGTTGTTATCCCTGTTGATACCAATAGAAAAGCAATTTTTCTTATTCTTGCCTTGTCAGTAAAGAATCAGGTGTCCAATGTGCAGTGAAAGGGTTCCCCATTTGGAATCAGACTTATTTTTTCCTGTTTATTAATAACAAATTGCTGGGATTGCCTACATAAATCCATATATATGCTCATAATTTGTGTATACACTATGTCAAACCAAAGAAATTCTTTGAAATCCTCTTCTGAGAAACAAATCCACATCACTCCTTTTAAAATCTAGTTATTATAGCAAAGGAGGTAAGGCTATAATAACTTGTGACAACAAATCTGCAATCTTCAAGTCAATTTTGTGAAGTTTATGAAACTGTAAAGAACAAGAGGCTGTTATTCAAAATGAGACACAATTTTACTTACATGTGGTTTAACTGGAAGTGTAGAATATCAATACATAGAAAAATATGTTTTAAAAAATGTATTGGTTCAGCCAGATGATCAAAATGCAGACTGTCACACATTGCTAATGTCCAAATTACTGTGGCATACAAGATAGCTGAAGTCATATATTACTTATGCTGAATTATGGATGTGAAACAAGAAAAGACGATTATTAGCAAATATCCAAATAGCTGAGAGGTGCAAAATGGACAGCTTGTCATATTGACAGAGCCTGATCAGTTTATAGCTGAATAGGATTAAGATTATAAAGGGAGGAGAATGCAGAGTGCATAAAGCTGTGCAGTAACAAGAAAGATAATGACTGCTGTAACAACATATGGGCTCACACCATATATTGTCCATCTTCCACTTTGCGGAACATCTGCTGACAAAGCAGTCTGGCCTTAAGAGAACAAGCTTTTGCTCGTTTTCTGATGTATTAGAGTTTGGAGAAGAAACAGTTATGAACTATATTCTTTTAATCAGAGACACAGTTTTCCTATTTTGAAGCATATAAATATAACTGGGTTACTGCAACTGAGTGAATTAAGATATCTCAGTTGAGCTGTAGTAACGGACTGTCTGAGCACTTGGCCGACTACAAATGCAATGTCGGACACTACCTTAAACCACTTTTATAGCAGGAGAGTGTACAAGTAGTAACTGCAGGAAGGTTAAAAAGTTCTATATGTTGCATGTGCATGCAATCATCTTACCATATTGTCAGTGTTGCCATGTATCATAAAATTATCAAGTCTTTATTATTTTCCGAATAAGTTTTCATTTGCTGAAGTTACTTGTTGCTTGCGTAAGGTTGTACTATGTTCCACTGCATAAGGGGAAAAAGCAGAATTTAGCAGCAGTATTTTAAGAGAATCTATTTTAAAGGATGAGGGAATGTTGAAAGCAAGCTCTAGGTATCGTATGGCATACGCAAAAATGTTTCTCGTCTAGATATAACTGCTTATATATCTGGTAACTGCAGAAGGGGAAGAAAAGCAAAAAGATCATCTCTTAAGCTTGAAATGCCGAAAAATCCTTAGTGAAAAATATGTTGGCCACCTCAGGCTACATCATATGTAGATATCTTAGTTGGATAGAGAGACTGAGGTTATATCACCAGTAAGTATCTGAACTGAATAGAGAAGCTAAACGTCATAGCTTTCTACCTAAAAAGGAAAATTAAGCACTCTTGAGATTTCTGCCTTTTCGAGGACTCTACTCAATTTTAATACTTCCTGCTTCTCAGATGGAATCAACTTTTCTGACTTACATCTGCATGTAAAATTCTTCATTCTCTCTTTTCTTTGCAGAGGACTTTCCAGAGGATATATTTAAGACACAAGTGACTGTTATGGAATTAATTGTCAAAGTGAAGAGCAACAAACTTACAAGGAGCAGAGACTGTTTCTTTATAGATTCCAAAGAAAGCCAGAGATGAAGTAGCTGAATTACTAACACTGATATCTAACCTTTAATTTAAAACTGCTTACTGAAGACTGGGGATGGCAAACATAACGCAATTCAAAAAAACCCAATCTGGAGGACATTTCTGAAGTTGCTGGACTGTAAACCTGTTTTCTACTAGAAAACTGTTAATAAGTTTTCTAGTTTTCTAGTTTTCTACTAGAAACTATTAATAAGAATGGAATTGGTGTAGATGTGTATAGATGTACTTTACCTCGGAAAAGTCAGCACGGCTTTTGCAAACGGAACTACTGTCTTGAAAATTTATTGGAGATCTTTGAAAGGGTCAGCAGGCATATGGATAAAGCTGATCTGATTGATACAATCTATTTGGATTTAGATATTAAGCAGCCATGCATAAGAGATAAAAAGGTCATAACTTGGATAAATAATTGGTTACAAGACGGGCAACAGAGAGTGGGAATAAACAGTCAATTCTCCCAGTGAAGGGAGGTCAGCAGTGGAATTCCAGAGGGAAATGTGCAGGGGATTGTTCTGCTTAATATGGTTATCAGTGACCTGTGTAACAGCGTGAGCAGTGATGTAAGAAAGTTGGATGATGACAATAAATTATTCAGGGTAGCATGAGATCTGACCACAAAAAAATGTAGAACGGTTGTGTGAGATAAGTGAAAGAGCAAGAAAAAAGGCAGATTGAATTCTGCATAGATAATGATGAGTAGAAGAAAAGACAATCCTAGTTTCATATATAAACAATGTGCACTGAGATAACCATTGCCACTTAGCAGCAAGTTTTTGTTGCTGAAAAAGAGATTTCCACTGAAATATCAGCTGGTGCTCAGTAGCCATCATCAAGGAAATGTTAGGAATTACTAAGAAAGTAATAGAGAGCAAAACAGAGTTCATTGTTCCACTATATAAAATCATAAGTTCACCCATACCCTAGAATATTCTATGCAGTCCTGAGCCTCTCATCTCAAATGTATGAAGATGAACTAGAAAAAATGCAGAGAGAGGTGGCAAGAATGATCAAAGGTCTGTAACCGCTTTCACACCAGGAACCTTTGTGTAAGCTAGGCGTCTTCTGTCTGGAAAAGAGATGACTTGGGGGAAGGATATGCTAGAAATTTAAAAAATGTTGAGTGATATGAAGACAGTGGGTGGAGATTAAATTGTTCACAGTCTCTTCCAGTTGAAGAACAACAGACTCAAATGAAACTCACAGAACCCACCTTTTTTTTTTTTTTTTCTTCCAAGACAAATGAGAGGTGATAGTCGATTATACAAGATGGGAGCATGAGCAAGTTCTTGTTGGAGACTATTTTGCGTGCTAAAAATTTCCATGCTCTCAACGGGAGACTGGGCAAGTTTATGCAGAAGAAATCTATTGAGTTTTACTAAACACAAAAGCTCCTCATCTGTCTCAGGATATCTCTGAAATGGAAATGGCTGGAGGATAGGAGAATGATAAGGAGAAATACAGATTGTTACCCTTCTGGTTTGTATCGTCCTCCAGGCTTGTGACCATTCTTAGAATTAGGCTACTGGAGCAGACCCCGGTTGGTTTGACCTAATAGAGATATTCTTACATTCTTAAATTCCCTTTCAACCAAATTTCCTTACTGGGATGGAGAAATATAGATTGTTACCCTTCTGGTTTGTATCATGTCCTCCAGGCTTGTGACCATTGTTAGAATTAGGCTACTGGAGCAGACCCCAGTTGGTTTGACCTAATAGAGATATTCTTACATTCTTAAATTCCCTTTCAACCAAATTTCCTTACTGGGATACCAATTGCCACATTCCAAAGATAAATTTAAATGCATGCCAAAATGCAGACAGTGCAGTGGATGTAGGAACTGGGACTTAAACATGAATTAAAGAATAAACTAATATGATAATATCTATATATACCCAGTGTTATGCCCATCGAAGCTGGTTCAAGTGCATACAGAGATGTAGAATATCTTTGTATTTCATCTCACACTTCTGTTCTCCTATTTATAAAAGCTTGCTATGGGCTTAAAAAAGGACAAACATGCAGTTGAAGAGACAGTCTGCAGATAGAGGGAGGATGATCAGTGGTATGCAGCAAGAGTAAAACTATGTAGACACATACACAAAGAATTATCCATCTGCCTGTTTGGCTCCTGGTAAACCCCGAGCACTTGTGACTGTACGTAGGCAGTTATTATGAGTTGTGATGATAACTACATATGTGCTTTGGAGATTATGAATGTGAAACATCATTGCAACTATGTTTTCCTGGGTTCTTGCATAGCTAGACTCCTTTTGTCATCATTATAACCCACCAATTAAAAATAAAAACCTCTGAATATACATGGCCTAAAACATCTTAATAAGCGTATAAATATCTTAAAACATAAAATGAATGTTGTGATCTCATTTTGTTCCTTGTTTTGCCTTTGTCCAATTTATGATAGTTGGTATGTACTTTTGACAGACTGGCATATGTGGGACCTTCTATCCATGACCAACTTAACTAAATTACATTATGTAACATAAAAGCTATTCTGGAAAACATTCCTGATTCATACTATTGTTATTAATCTCCTATATTTATATATCAGAGATTATTATTAATCTTTGTTATTGTCCTACTGTCCTTCCTAGAAGCTGATCATGTGTCTATGTACCTTAGACTTATAAGGTAGCTTGTGGTAAGAGCTGCAATGTGACCTTAAACAAGAGAATTATTACAACATTAATTATTAAAGACTCCAAGAAGAGTCTTGAAGTTAAAGAATGTGGCTTAAGACACACATAGCAGGGGGTCTATTGCTGGCTTTGCTCCTGACATCATAGTTATGAAATTTATTCTATTTTCTAAACCAAAGCAATGTAAGACATTGTAGTTAATATTTTTTTCTAAAGTAACTGGAAAATCTGCAGTGGAAGGACATGTTTTTAACAAATTTCTTGATGAATGATGTATATTTTCCCATCATAATTCACCCATATATTTTCAGCCAAAAAGACTAAAACTATGGAGGACAGTAGAGATTGTAATTTGCGGCTAAAATTTTGAAATATTGTCACTGTAATATTTTTGTGTATGGAGTCAGTTCTTGCTAGTAAATTAGTTGGGGACAAAGTGCACTATCCACACAGTGGGGTTTTTTAAGAAAAAACAGTACTTAGGACAAGCAAATGTTTTCATTGTACCTAGTGATGCAAGAAGGCACTTAAAAGCAACCAGGAGAAAGGACTCTCTGAAAAAGAAAGTGCCACGGACTTATCATTAATGTGGTTTATGAGAGCTATGTCTGAGTACCTACCTCAGACCAACCCTGAAGAAGGCTCAGACATTGTCTGTGGTTGAAAAGAGTTATGCAGCAGGTGCTTACAATAGCTGTAACACACCAGGATGATTGAAGTGTTTTCTGTTCTAATTTATTTTCAAAAATAGCCAGTGAATCAAGCAATAATGTAAAGAAAGAAGATTCCAATTAAGTTACCTGTACAGCAAGAACTTGTATGGTGAGGTGTCTAAGTATCTGTGATATTTTATGACCTTCAAATAGTAAAGTAGGATTCCTGCAGTTTGGTTGGATTTTTGTTTGGTTGGTTGGTTTGGTTTTTGCCCTGTTCTGGGATGGTTTTGCTTGTTTTTTTTCCCAAGGGGAAAGTATCACCCAGGGAAGGATTAATGATGGAGACACAAAAGATAAATGAGGAGAAATCATCCAGAGCTCCTGGTGTCACTGAAAAAAAAACCAAAAACAAAACACATACACATATTTGTATGTTTGTATACACATGTATATTTGTTTGCCAATTAATGTGCAAAAGGTGTTGATAGAGAAGTGAAACTAAGATAGCTTGAGAAAGCGAGGAGGGAACGGATAAAGCCTATTCAACAATGACGACTAGAAGTAAGGTGGTTCAGTGGCTCTTGATTTAATACTCCTGGACACCTCCCCAGTGGAAATCAAGAATTAGAAATCAGTGATATGTGCTTGTTCATCTCCTCATCAATGTGCTGAGCATGAAGATAGAATCTAATTTAATGAAACAAACTGCTCACCCTATGAACTGATTACATGATGTGCACACAGAGTACTTATTCTTACATTAACATAAAGGACTGAATACGAAAACAATAAACCACATCTGTTTCTGAACCTTGTCTTTTTTAGTGTGGTTTTTTTTCCTCTTTATGAATTTCTGTCTTGTATTTGAAATTTCATAGTTGCAGCATGCATTTCCCCCCAGTCTACAGCAGTAGGTAACAGTTGACTACAATTTTCCCTAGTTCTATCATTCCAATCCCAAAAGAGTTAGGTCCACTAAAGAATGAGGTCTTTTGTGGGCTAGTTTTTAAAAGAATCAGGAAAAAGGATTCATTTTTTCTGATGTGACAGAAGCAATACATGGCAGAATGTATTCTGGGACCAATTTGCTAATAGGATAATAAAGATTAAGGCTAATTAATCAGATAGATTGCTTAGTTTTCCAGAAAGAAAAAATCAAGTGGCCTTGTAAATGAAAATGTGTTAAATCTTCTTAAATAGATGATAGTTTTTGATTAGCAAAAATTCTGTTTGAAGAAACAGTCTACAAATATGTGGAAACTATGAGTGAGATGTCAGGCGTGTGGCTGTGTGGTAATAAATGCTTTGTGTACCTGCCCAGTGCTGAGGTCAGGACTCCCTGTTCTGTCCTTATCAGTGACTTCCTTACATACTTCCCCCTCACATGAAAACAGCAGATAAATAAAAAATCTGAATAGCTTTTTATATAATTCTGCTACATTTTTAGGGTGTCAGGGCCTTGAGTTATTATTTAAACTTCCATAGGCTTCTTCTGAAGGGCAATGACAAAGAAAAATGAGTAATGTGATATCCATCATTAGCCTTCTGACATGCTCTCATCTTTGCTTGGTCCCGTCTACTTTTTTTCTGCTTGAGATTAGTGAAGTGTAGATGAAATTCAGTCTATTAATCTTGTGTACAGTACCTTGTTCCCTTATACTAACTGCAGTACATTTTAGACATCTTCAAAAGTTCATCAGTGTCACTTGAAAAAACGTGATAAATTGTGATAAACCCTGTGATAAAATGTGATAAAAATGTGATAAACCCTGCTAGAGATCTGGCCTATGGATCATATGATAGACACATCTATCTGTTTGCTGAAATTGCAACCTGGTAGGTTGATCCAACTCCTAGTATATTTATTTGCAAATGGTTCAACTTACGTAATGCAATATTGAGCCTTGGGTGCTTGAGATGGAGGCTTTCTATGACTGGGTATTAAGCATGTGTGTGTGTCTGCACTTAAGTCCTGGCTGTTTATATTTTGAGAAAATCTGTGTTTTATACATGCAACAGCTACATATGTAATATGCAGAGTCAAACAATAAGAAGACAACATACATGCAGGTCTTCACTGTGAGAAAAGATAGTTCAGTTGATTTAAAAATAGGCAGGAAAAAAAATTAGAAAAAGGTAAAGATTATTATAGCATAAGTGGGTAGATTGCTAACATCACAGAAAAATCACTGCCCAATTTGATGTGTTTATTGCCAAGCCCTTTAGATGACAAGTTCTCGCATGGCCTTGATGCTGTCCTGGAAAGCACAATACTAATTAACAGAAAAAGAAAACCAAAACCACAAAACCAAAACCCAAACCCAGAATGAAACAAACTCTCCCCAGAACCCCTGTAAGAAAAAAAAAAGGGAAAGGGGGGGTGGGTGGGGGGAAGAGGTGATATATCTTTCTTAGAATAAACCTCATCTTCATTAGTGAACCAAGAAATGCATGTACACTTTCTTCTCTTCTCCATTGCTTAGAAATAAAGAGCAGTGGTATAAAGCTCTAATGCCATTACAGTCCATTTACAATAGCCTATTTACACCAGCTAAGGAACTGGCTCATAACGTTGTTTAAAAATGATGACAGCCCAGAAAATTTTCTGATGAATGAGTCACCCAGTTGTGGAATCAAAATTCATTCCTGACCCACTATGGCTACTACATTTATATCACAAAGAAGGTCATGGTTGTTTTTATATTGAATATGGTACCCTGAGGATTTAATTAAATGGGATTTAAAATTATGAATACCAAAGCCAGACAGGTCATATTGGATAATCCAGTTTTATTTTACAGTAATTGCTTACACAAGTTATTATTATATTATTTAGAACATCCTGATTCTCAGTGGAAGTCCTTTTGCATTTAATTAACCATGAGTACAAAATGACTTTAACAAACTGAAGCCATTAAGCCCTCCTTATATATTCTTTTCAAATGGAAATTGACAACAACATTTTCATTTAAATTCTTAAAATTTTGTAGTTTTTAAATGAAGAAGCAAGGTAAATAATGCTGGCCTAATTACAGTTTAGCTATTAGTTTTAATTACTAGCTTTAGGTGAATCTTTCATATTGGATTTTGATCTGAGGTTTTTGTAACCGGATTTTCACATGTTCTGACTTTATGGATAGCTTGACCTCCACTTTGCAGAACTTTAAGTTTCTAATCACAAGAAATGCTGCCTGCTGTTTCTGTGTCTTTGCTGAGGTGTACAGATTTTGATGCGTTTATAAAAAAAGGTGAAAGATTGGTGATGGTAAATTTTAAAGGACAAGCAGAGATTTAATCTTTACTTAACTGAAAGACCAGAGGACCGAGTTATTAGTGTGTGCCTCAGTGTGATGGTCAAGCATGATGAAGCACTCAGTAACTTCTTCTGGACCAAGCCAATCTTTTTTCTTGCTTTTGCTTAGTTTTTTTGAGATGCTGCTGACTGCAGTTTCCAGTACCACTCTGGGGAAAACAGGATATTCAGATGGTAAGGTCAAGGCAATCCTAACTCACAGAAACTTGACTGAGAGTACAGGCTGGGTCTGTGACAAACCCATAGCAAGACTTTACTTCCCTGGCAGTCCATGAGCCATATGGCTATGGAGAGCTGATAGCAGGATCAGTAAGGAGCTTCTTTTCAGCGCTTGTTTTCACTAGCTGCATTTCGCCTCAGCCTGTTTGCCTATGGAAAGTGATTTATCTGGGTTACCATCAAGAACACGGTACAATGGAAGGGCTCTCTGGCACATCATAATGTGCAATATTAAATGATGTTTACTCACATATTCATTCACATCGCAGGTCTGGGCGGGTGTGAAATATAAGCACGGTCAAACCTAAATTCATTAGGGACCATAAAAGACAGGCTGCTATTTGTACCTTTTGGTTAATTGTTCTATATGACTGAGAAATAGATGAGAATTTACTCGAGTCTTTTGATATTCAGTGTTGCTGTGTCACAGTACATTGAGAATAATGAATAGGACATTCACTTTGGAGCGAAGAACATTAGTTTTCTTAGCCAGGAAACGGGGAAGCCAGCTGGAGAGGAGAAAATTGCCAGGTGGATTGTCAACATAAAGGCAAAGGTAACACGCTGATAATAACCAGGGGAAATATGAAGATAATAACAGAGGATGATAACAACCCAGCTGAGGGGAAGAGGGGGGTCTGGAAGATCAAGTGACCCCACGCTGGGCACAGCTACTCTGCAGACGCAGGGCACCTCTGCTCGCGCAGGAGGGAGCTGGTTTATTTCTCATGCAGCAGGATGCGTTAACTCCAGCCTTGCACTAAATAAGATCAGGCCTTGCTTTCTTCCTATTATCAGGAGTATGTATTTCTTGACAGATTTCCACGCCGCTGCCTTGTTATTGTGGATGTATCATTATTTATCCCACTTTGTCCTCCCTCCCCTTCCCCTCGGCTGCGGGGCTCTGCGCGTTGCGGGCAGCTGTCATGTCAGGTATATGGGAATCTGTCAGGCGCGCAATGAGGAAAGATGGAGTGATCACTTCACCCTGCCGTGTTTATTCTGTTTGCTGTCTTCAGCAGGCCTGTTTGCAGGGAGATGCTTTCCAGAGCGCTTCCCATCAAGGGCCCTGGGAGGAGCGAGGGTAGCTGCGGTGGCCGTACTGCTGCCCGGCGACGGCAGACACCTCGGGCAATCTCCCTGCCTCCAGCAGCTCACCCGGAGCGCCTGTCCTCCGAAGCACGCCTGCGCCTCGCAGCCTGTCCCGGCTCCTCGTAGCCATCTGCCCTCACCGGCAGGTGAGGAGCAAGGACGCGGAGCCCAGGGCAGGGGCAAGAGGAAGGTCGGGGTGGGGGGACGGCGGGGAAGAGCTCCCAGCAGTAACAAGATGGTGGGGGAGAGCATTTTGTCTTGTCCTGGAGTTCAGCTTGCTTTTAACAAGTGTTGTTTTCTGTTTTTCTAATTTTCCAGCAGTGGTGGCTACACAAACATTTTTTGTCTGTTTCTTTTCCAAGCCATAGTAATTTACTTAAGAACAGTTTTGAGATGGGAAATTTCCAAAACTGTATTTCTTCACCTTCCTCTCTTTTTTTCCTGCCTCTACTTCTTTTCTTCTTCTCCTCTTTGTCTTTTTTTTTTTATTATTATTTTTTAATTACCTCACTAGGGCTAGGATTTATACTCAAGATATTTTCTGGGCTAGGTTTAGATCAGTGTTGTAACTTGAACTTCAGTGACTCATAACCTCTTGTGACTTATTAAAGCTTGCCTTTGGAGAGGAAAAAAAAGGATCTTTGAAATGTGATAAAAGTCATTAGGCATCATACTCTATGTTTACGAAGGTGACTCACACAATATTTTGAATGTCAGAAACTACAAATGTATCATAGGATACAGAAGCTGAAATAATATAACGACTGCTTTTATTAATTACTGTGCTAAAAACCTGATGTCAGACCAGTGTCTTGCTTACACATGCAATATAAAGCTCTGCTTTTGCCAGCAGCTATTCTTTTTCTTTCTTTCTTTTTTTTTTCCCAGACTGTAAACCAGTCTCCTTCTCCTAAACAAAATTTGCATTGGAGAAAGGATACAAGTATTCTCCCAGAGCTGTTTTCCTTTGTTGGTTGCTCACCGGTGGCGTTATAGGACAGATGAACTGTGACTAGCTAGCCAAAGGTTTTCATTACCATGTTCTGTTTTTACTAGAAGTCTTGGGAAAATTCAGGTCATTGACTTTGTAATAATAAGCCTATCTCCTCTCACACAACTCCTGCCTGTCAGAAAGGATGAGTCAGGGGTGGTAGGCTCTGCTCAGAACCCCTGATGTACTGAGAAAGATAACCAGAACAGCAGCAGCACGGGCATGGTCACAGAGCACAGACACTGTAAATATTTTTGAACGGAACTCTTGCTTACTGCTTTTTCTTTCCCCTTCTAATAGCTTAACCACAGAAATTAAGGGTATGCAACAATTTTCTGATTGCTACGATAGATTCTTTAGCTCAGGTAATGCAAGTGCTCAATATTTAATGCAGAGTTCTGTCCACAGCTTTCCCTACCAACCCATGCCATTTATATAATCTGGTTATAGAAATTCTGTCAGCACCATGCCTTTCTGTCATGTTAAGCTCTCTAATAGTGAGAGCTTATTAACTTGTGCTTTATTAGATTCTGTGCCTTTACAACCAAGTCATTAGACACAACCATTATCCCAGTCTTCTTTCGTTTCTGTGTTAAGATCCATCTTCACCATGATACCCATGCTTAATGAGAGTGCTTAAGCAGACAGGCTGCAAGTGATTCATTTGTATCTTGTCCACTTGTTTTATGGAATAAAAAAAAATATCTTTAAAGCCTCCAGCTGAATGCTCAGCCAATAGTTTTTGAAATCTTGTGTTCCAATTAGTTGCCCTCAGGTTCAACATCCTTCTTCCACGTGGCTTTCCGCAAGCCCCGATGTGTGTTGCTGTTGTCTAGACTGCAGTGATTTTGAGGCAAAGAACGGTTCCTGTTTATATTCATACAATAATCAGCACAGTGAGGGCTCTGAACTAATTGGGGCCTCTGGCTGCTACTTGCTTACTGCTGACATACACTATATATACATCCAAACAAATTGGAGAGGTTATTCTGGTTTTGTACTGTTGCTCATTTTTACCAGTACTGCACAGTTGCTTTATATTACCTTCTTTAACAGGCAAATGCAATGCTCAGTTCAGGTTTAAGACGTGACAAGTACTTACTTTTGGAGGAGAACTGCATATCCAGACACAGTTAGTTCAAATTTTGTTTAGAAAATGTGACATGAATATAACCTTGTGTATGCATTCACATTTTCTTCAGTAAAATCCATAAAAGGACTTCCTGGAAAATTGATGTCCTTCCTTCCTTCCTTCCTTCCTTCCT
>NW_010527528.1:0-1909 GCF_000687285.1 Phaethon lepturus
GGCGCGGGGGCACGAAACGGGATGGGTTTGGAAGATCTGCCACGACGCTGCGTAGCGAAACCAGGTGCTTGTGTCGAGGGCTTCATCGCTTTCAGTGGCAATTCTCCCTGGCAAAGCTGAGCATTTCCTCGATTAATTAATTGCGGAGCTCTGCAGCCTGTGGCCAGCACTGCTAACCCCCGTGCTTTTTTTTAGCAAGGAATCCTATGGATTTTGACTTGGCTGATGCCCTTGACGATAAGAATGATAGGAAGGATGGTGGGAAGCCGGACGTAAGGCCAGGTGAAGGTACGTTGACTTCCCTTCTCCATCCTACTTGCCACCGGCCACGCTGTCCCCCAGGACCTGCGGGAGCTCCTCCCCAGCCCCTCCCGGGTACAGGCTCTCGTCGCCAGCCGCCATCCCCGCGAAGCGACAGGGTAAGGAGAGACCAGGCGCTGCCTCGCCCCGGGCTCCTGCCTGCAGCCAGCAGCCCGCTGCCCCTGCCCTGCCCTGCGGTCCGCAGGCAGCACAGCCCCTTCCTCCAGGGCCGTGGGGAGGGAAGGAGCCCCCGCCTTGGCAGAGAGGGGCTCTGCCTAACAACCTGTTACCTGTCTGCAGGTTTCTTTCCCAGGGTCTCTTCTGACCCATTAAATTGCGGTGATTGTGTTAAGTTCCCCCTCGTCCCTGTACCTGACAGCTATTTAACCGAGGGCATGTGCTGTTGGGGTTCGCAGTCATTGCCAAGACATAAATCTAGAGCAGGCTTAAGTCCTGGCATAACATAGGCTATGGGCTGGGAGACTTTTTTTCCATGTCTAAAATACTCCAGTGAATGAATCATTTGTCTACAAGGATTGTTCCCTTGAGCACTTGAGCTAGAAAACAGACTTTGCACGGCTAGTTTATTGATGTCGAGATGGCCGTATACCCTGCTCACACATGTAATTAATAGTCAGACATTTTATTAGATTGTATTAGCTAGGTGACTTGTCTGCACTTTGATATTCCGGGCTTGTTGAGGTTTCAGACTCCTGCAGGAAAGGTTGAGGTGTTGAACCGCTGGAACGTGGCACCAGTCACAAACCAGTGCATGCATTTCCCCAGCATTGCTGCACCCTGGACTGCCCAGGACCTCTCCCAGTTCTGGCATAGTCAGGAGTTTTTTTAGCTTTTTAGGGTTGGTTTTGTTGTTTTGTTTTTTTTTTTTACACTCATTACTAAACCCATAAATCTGGGGTTTTCTTCCAGTAAGCTGGTGAATAAGGCAGTCTCTTCCAGGCTAAGGCAAAAGTAACCCTTCCCAAGGCACAGTGTCAGAGAAGGAACCTTTTGCTGGCTCGCCGTTGGGTCTTTTCTCCCATCACACATCTTGCTGCACCCCAAGGGTCCCTCTGGGGCCGAAGCAGAGGGGTCCAACAGCTCCAGTCATTCAGCTGATGATTCCTAGGCCACGTTTCTCTGTGCCTGTCCTGCATGACTTGAACGTTCCCACTACAGCCGTGTCCAAGATAACTTTTTTTCACCTGTACTGAGACGTGCCGGTGCTCTGTTCTTCCACTGGAGCTGCTCCGTCCCTCCGGGAAGGAGGGACTCGGCTCCCTGCCTGCAGGGCCCAGGGCCAGGCTGGTGCTGCCGGGGCTCGCCGGAGGCAGGGCAAGGGCTCGCCCGTCCCCGGCAGCGTGGCCACCACACGCACGAATCGCTTCTTCCTCCCTCCTCCGCAGAGGAGGCCGAGCAGCCAAAGCGTTTGAACTCATAAATACATCAATCATTTTGGTTAAAAAAATAATATAGTAGTATTTAAACTTTGATTCAGGGGTATTTCTTTCAAGATGGACTTAAAGTCAACTATTACCACTTTTATGAGCTTAAAATAATTTGGGGTTAAACATTTTGTTAACGTCTGGTAATTGTGAGAGAAGCAGAG
>NW_010527529.1:0-1641 GCF_000687285.1 Phaethon lepturus
TTCCCAGTGCCGCAGCTCCTTCTCCTTAAGGAGATTATAAAAGGATTAAAAGGATTATAAAATCCATCTTGAAACATTCTTATGCATTTTATATGATACTGTACATGAAAATACTGCTTTAATTCCAGTATCTCTATTGAACCAGTCGTGTAACCCATTCAGATAATAACAGCATGGAAAGCTGGTTTTACGTTTCATCTAAGTGTTTTTAAAAAGATCACTGAAGACAAATTTTACTCTAATAATATGTGTAAAACCATGGCAAAACCTTCAGACATGTGGTGGTGATTGAGATTAGCAAAAGTCAAGAAATTGCTTCAGACTCAGTTTAATTCTTAGATGACCATTTTAACTTGGAACAGAATTCTCAAAATACTGCCCAAATGCACAGTATTTGTTGAAGAAATTCTGATTTATTGAAAGGAAACATTTACGCTGGCTACAACATTATAACTGTTACAAAGCTGGATAAAAGAGGCTTAAATAGCAATAGAAAGCAAGTGCAGTAAAAAGTGAATAGAGAAAATGTTTGGCCTTAGTGATCTTCTGGCAGTATATTTTGTTAAATATTTGTAGCAACTTTAAGGCACCATAGGCTAAATAGCAGGCTGTAGTACTGTCTTGTGCACAAAAATTTAATAAATTTATTTGGAGAAAAAAAGGCTGTAGTTAAAAGAAACATAGGCATATTTTATGTTTACATAAAGGAATGGCTGCTTCTTAAAATTCAAATATACAATACATACTGGGTAAATTTAAAATTTAGTTTTAGAACATTAAATTATATTGAATGTCTTTGTATAAGGACTATTTTTACTGACTTGCTGGTAAACGTTTAATGTAATCTATTCTTCAGCAGGTTTTTCACACACTAGATATGTTAATCTAAAAACTACTTGAATTCGTTTTTTTCCCTTACAAAAGTCTTATACCTAGTATGTCATACTGTATACAAAATCCCAATGCAAAATGCAATGGGTAGTAATTTACATCATAGCCATTCTGTAGCAGACAAAACCTTAACTTAACACACAATCAAATATTACGTTTGTCACACGAAACAGCAACTCACTTATTTCATCTGCTCTTGTCCATGGCTGTTGCTTCAGCCCGTGAGCAGAGTAAGAAACTGCCATCCAAGGAAAAACAAAGGAGCTCAGCATTTTCAGACCTAAAGTTTCCAAAACCAAATCCAGAAATTCAAACTACTGATGACATCCTTGTGCATTTTATATGACACTGCTTGCAGAACACTGCTTTGTTTCAAGTAAATCTTCCCATTTTTATTTATTCCATTCTGAAGCACAAGTTTCCCTCCACTGCTGAGTGCTTTAAGGAACAAATTTGATTATTATTACAGCCCTGTCTGACTAGACTCAAGATACTTTTTGAACAACTTTCAGCCCTACATGTATTTTAACTGGTCTCCAAACAAAAAAGCTTGCTTAGTTTAGTCAACAGGCTCATCTTTCACCTTGAGGTAGTGTTTGTAATGAAGAAATTGTGCAGGACACCAGATTAACACCTCGGCTTTGAAAATAAAGCATCGCAGAACCCTAAATGCCCCAAGACAAGTGGAAACGCAGCCAGTGCCAGACAGGTCACTGCAGTACTCCTGGCACGCTGCCCACAGTGGCAGCA
>NW_010527529.1:1672-8109 GCF_000687285.1 Phaethon lepturus
GCCCCCAAGTGGCGCCAGCCAGCAGAGGGGCCGCGTGGTGCCTGCAGGAGCGTGGCAAGGCTCGGCCCCGTCTGCCAGGGCCCTCCCAGCCCCGTCTCCCCCTCACCTTCACCATCACAGCTGCTGTCCCACCCTCCCGCAGCTAAGAAGCTCAGTCCTGCTAGATCCCACCCAGGTGTACAGGCCAGGCAATGCACAGGCATCTGTACACCGATCCCATCTGCAATAGGCCTTTGCCTCAGAGGCTTTTAAAAAACTTACCATGAGAGTAAGGAATGACTAGTACAAAAACCACTTAATGTTTGTTCAAGGGCCTAACCCTCAGCACCTCCGATGGGTGTTCAGCACAATGCAGGATCAGACCCCAAGCCTGTATGTTGTGAAAATGCTAAGATTACAGAGTGCTTTTGCTCCTGTAGAGTTACTTCTGTGCCAGTCATGACAAGTATTCTTTGTACTTGACTTACATTTTCTAGAGACAAGAAAAAATCCATCTAAATTAATATAATGCTTAAGTAACTAGATACTGGTTTTATATTTGTTTAGGGGTTTTTTTAGTGTTTCTTTTTACATCATGAATCTCTTCATTCAGTTGTCCCCTTTTTTTTTGCACTTTGTACTCATCCATGTTGGAAGTATGCTAATTATTTCCACAGTAGGAAGTGGTTTGTAAGCAAAGTATAATTGATCTAAGTACAAAGTCTTCATTTGAAGTGATCTTACATTTGTATTAACAAAAGCATAATCTTAGCATTATTCATCAGATGCATTTTTAGTACCAACAGCTATAATATTAAAAGTATACAGCATCAATAACAATTTTTCAAGGGCTTTAGAGATAAATACAAGCATAAACAATTCTGGTGTCATTGAATAGTTCCTGTAAAATATTAAGTAGAATATTACACAAACTGGCCATTTTATAGTAATACAGAGCCAGAGACTCAGGTGATTAAAGCAGTGTAGCACTGCTGAAGAAAATAGAGTTATGCTGATTCATAACATAGAAGATAACTCAAATTGCTTAACCCCTTGAATGCTATCTTCCTGAATTTCAAGAAAGATTTAAAAGCATCTTTTTTGATTCCTTTCTCAATGTTTAAAATACTAATAGAAATATAAATATGGTAATTTATAATTAGGGTACATTATTAAGGTATTAACATAATTTTTCCATCAGACCTTCCCCATTTGAGGGCTTGTAATTTGTTGTAGGATGTAGGGAGAAGTTAGAAAGTCCTTTCCCAAGAGTTCTCTTGGTTGTTCTGTGCTGGACATGGTCACAGCTAGATAGCTATGGCTTCATGGAAATTTCTACCAAGAAAGGTAGTAGAGCCTGGGGCTCTATTTTCTCTCTGTGTTTAAAAGCTGTTTGTGAAAAGCCTTCCTCTTTACTGTGAGAGTTCTAAAGATTGCTCTATCATCAATATGCGTGCATGGTAACAGAGGAAGGGAAGTGCAAGGGCTTTAGGGATAACACAGGGCCTTTGCTCAGATGAGCCTGGCTTTTTATTTTTCATCCCCTGGAATCCATGTGAATATAAGTATTTGGAAGAATTTGGCAATATGCAACTTCCACCCTTGAATAAAACCACTAGGGAAAAATCCTTCAAGGAAAATTTCCTCCTTGGACTTTTTCATTGCAGTTCTTGGTGATAAAGTCTTTGCTTCAGTTTTGAAGTTTGCTGTAGAAGGGCTATTTATTTTTTAGTAACAGATCCCCAAAGAGCCTCCCTCATTTACCTTTTAAAAATGATGAGAACTAATACTTTGTTAAAGGAATGATCTGAAGACTCATGTTCACCTGCAGATAATATAACACCTTAGAAGAAGTTTCCTGTTAATATTTTGGCTAAAGAAAAAAAGTGACTGAGTTACTGTGTAGCAAGTGAATTGCTGTTTCTGTGTAACACCTGGCTTGTGTCCTTGCACTGTCCCCTACACCGTAACACCTCCCCAAGTGGTCCAGCTGCCCCAGGCATGGTGCTGCCTCTGTGCTGTGCTCTCCCCACAGCTTTGTTCTCCCAGTCCCTTTTCCTGCCATGCACTGGGTGGGACCTGAAGTGAGCACCTTAGAACTGCAAGGCCTCCCCATATACCCGAGAGCCCTGCTTTCCTCCACTCTGTCCCTTCCTTCTGCTCATCCATTTAAATCAATCCTCTGAGTAGTCTTAAAATTTGGCAGAGATGTATTTTCCCTCCTCTTTCCAGTGGTTGCACTTACAATGGCACCATGCATGGCCAGTATCATGACACCACTATGCAAAGCAAGGCTGACTTGCTGCCATAGCTACATTCCAGGTTTCTTCCTTCAAGGTGCTCACTTGTGACCCTGCTGCACCTTGAGGGGACAGGGAAGATGACTGCTTACTTGGCTTCTCCAGTTCACTCATGGTCACCTTTCTTTTCTCCTAGTTTTTTGAGGAAGCCTCCCGGAGTGATGGACTCTCATCCCAACAAGTTGATGTAGGATATCTTTGTGGACTTGCTTCCTAGTTTCTTTCTGTTCTGCAAAACATAGTGATTCAGACACATATGGCAGGACAAATTATGGAGAGATGGTCATTCCAGGGTTTCAGCTCCACTTCTGAATTATGTTGATTTCGTGCAGTTACACAGCCTAAGGCAGTCCTTACATAGATAAATAAATTTCAGGAATCCTCTTTGTTTCAAGAAGCTAACCCATGTCCCAACACAAAAGATAACAATTAGAGTAGTGGTACTCAAGTTAGGGGTCCACCAAATGGGGATGAAAGTTAACACAAATTCAATAGCAAAATGGGGATTTGCAAACAAGACTGGGTTTACAAATCTGGATGTGAACCCAGAAAAACTGAGGTCCCCAGCAAATAAGTCTGGAATGCTAAAATACATCTCCAAGTATGTGCTCCTAGGCCCAATATCACTATTTTATTTGCAGGGCTCTTCAATTACATCAAGGAATAAGGGAGTGCAGAAAGAAGGAATCACTCATTACTGCATATCTAATGCAATTCTGTTTAAAAGAAACAAACGCTGGCTTGTGTTCTGTTGTGCTGTTATTTGGTTCTTCGGTATCTATATTATGAAAATAACATAATATAGGATTCAGTCTATTTTTGCTTTCTGAGCTGGCCTGTAATAATTGCACAAATGTGTAAGTTGAACTGCTCTCCATATTTAAGAGTGTGATTTATGCCTTGGAGACTGGTGTTGCCATCATGCTCACTTGCAAATAACAGTTGTTAGTTTAAAGGACAGAAATATTTGATTTGATTTGTTTACCCTTAGGAATACATTAATAAAAATATTTCACCAAGAGAAAAATCAGTAAGATTTTGCATTTGTATGTATTTTCTGGTGTACGAACAATCAACTCAGTCATGTAAAAGCCCTAATTCATTAGGTACTTTTAAATATGTGGCTAAATATAACCACAGAGCAGTCTCACTGAAGTTAAGAAGAAAACATTAAAGAACCTTGCTGTTCTAAAGAAACTGTAAAATCTAGTTTTTAAAAACCAAATTTGTTAAAAGGAAGTTAACAGCTTCAGGATTTCCAGATGTTTACTAGGCTTGTATAATCAAAAAATGCAACTGAGCTACTTAATGGATAAGACAGTGTTTCCAGAGAAGATAAAGAAAACTAAACATACACCATTAGAGTAATTACCTTTTGCTTTGTTTCACTCATTAAATAAAAATGTATTGTTGTTTTAACCTTTGACTCTAAATCCTAGCTGCATCTGTGTAAAATAATCAGAGATAGATGCAGGTAACCAATTTCTTTAATTTGTCATGTTCCAGACAACCTTTTATTGTGTTTAAATACGGAATATTTTACGTATTGCAAAGTATCCTGCATAATACAGGTGCTCCGCTATAAAATCTTCTCTCTTGCTTATAATTAAGTCATCCTAAACTTAAAATTCCAGTATACAGTACTAAAACCCCCAACTGCAGTTTAATATAAAAATATCAGCACAAAACTCTTTTTTAAAGTCTGTTTATTGTAAGCAACCCAAATGCCTGTTTAATTATTATTAGTTGTAGTATATTAATAGACTTTGCACCCCTACAGTTGCTAATTCATACCATCTCAGGTATTTTGATGAGATAAGAAATACTAAGTAAGAAAACAGTAAGTATTCAAAGGGTTAATTTGCTTAGGATAATAATAAATTAGTTTTTTGCATCTTCTTCAGTTCAAAATCCAGCTTTGAGACCGAGGAAGGCTTCCAAATCACATCAGTTAAATAAGAGTGGTCCTTTTAACCAGTAGCAGTTTGATTGCCAATGACTCGAAGAATCTCTTTATGAATGCTTGGTTCCTGTGTATTTATACTTGTATCACCCACTTGACCATCTTCATAACTAAAAAAAGAGTACAGAAAATGAATCAAATTAGTGTTTTATTAATCTACCTAAACCATCCAAAACTCTGTTTCATTCAATAATCAAGAGCGTTTATTCCATACGTTAACATGTTTCCTATTAAAATGCTCTGCTGCACTTCACTGTTATATGCAGATCCTAAACTCTATAGAGAGTGAAGGGTGGGAGGGTTGCCACTGTCATCGAAACCCTGAGGTTGAATAATCCACTAGGACCCAAAGGGGAATTCTGCTAGCACCTGGCCCACCAAGGCATGTTAGCAGCTTCCCTCTTGCTGGAGGTATAAAGGAAAGGGCTGTTTCTGTTCCTTCAGCTGCTCCCAGAACACCCTATGCGAGGCTGGTGCCAAAGCATGCACAATGCTTGTGGTACCCAAACTCCTGTCACAAGTGGGCCTCCACTTAGTGGTGACACCATGACAACCTCCAGGGTTTTTCTCTTTATGAGAACTCGCCTGCATTAAGAATTTGCATGGATAAAGCAATCATGATCACTTAAACCCCCAGTGCTGGTCAATCTGAAGTCAGCGTGCTCCTCCACTGGTCTACATGACTCTCTTTGCAGGGCTGAAATCTATGCCAATATATAATTACAAGTTATAGGTGAGGGCAAATGCTCACATCATAGACAGGAAGCCTTTAATGAACTCCTCAGCTTTAAAACATACACCCAAAGAGAAGAGATATTTTATAATACATGGGTAGACTTACTGTAACATGAGATAATGCTATAGAGTGGGAAAAATCAGTAACTCTCCATTCATTTATTCTATAACTAATCATCTATTAAACCTTTGTCACTAATACATACATTTCCTAACAAAAGTACAGAAATAAATAAAAAATGAAGTGATACTTTAAAGAATTAGGAAGAAACATCTTTTATCTACTTCATTTACAACTACTGGAGGGAACATGGGGAAAAAGGCCTAGAATGGACAGATGTTGAATGTTAAAAGCAGCTTTGTACTCACACAAAGAAAAACCTTGTACACACGTGATCTGTATTGGGAACTACCCATATCTCTCCATGTTTGTGCAGATCGGATGAAGTTATCACTATTGGGGAAAGAATAAATTTCATAGTGATGAAAACATGCCTGGAAAATATTGCTTTAAAAGGTTTGCTTTTTTAAACACTTTAAATAGCCTTCTGGGAATGTGTAGTTTTCCAGCGCATGTCTGTGGCATGGCATAGACTCCGAGTTGGCTGCTAGTACAAACAGGGAGATGAACTTGATTCTTCTTTCCAAAATATGTTATATTTTCCAGAAAACATAGATGTATGTGAAACAGTTCTTAACTGGTGTGGTGGGTTGACCCTGGCTGGATGCCAGGTGCCCCCCAAAGCCACTCTATCACTCCCCTCCTCAGCTGGACAGGGGAGAGAAAATGTAACGAAAAGCTTGTAGGTCGAGATAAGGACAGGGAGAGATCACTCAGCAATTACTGTCACAACCAAAGCAGACTCGACTTGATGAAAAATTAATTTAATTTATTGCCAGTCAAATCAGAATAGGGAAATAAGAATTAAAACCAAATCTTAAAAGCCCCCACCCCTTCCTTCTTCCCAGTCTCAACTTCACTCCCGATTTTTCTACTTCCTCCCCAGGTGCAGGGGAACAGGGAATGGGGGTTGTGGTCAGTTCATCACATGTTGTTTCTGCCACTCCTTCCTCCTCATGGGGAGGACTCCTCACACTCTGCCCTGGGGTCCCTCCCACGGGAGACAGTCCTCCACTAACTTCTCCAACGTGAATCCTTCCCACAGGCTGCAGTTCTTCACAAACTGCTCCAGCCTGGGTCCCTTCCACAGGGTCACAGGTTCTGCCAGAAAACCTGTTCCAACATGGCCTCCTCTCTCCACAGGGCCACACGTCCTGCCAGGAGCTTTCTCCAGCGCGGGCCTCCCACGGGGTCACAGCCTCCTTCGGGCATCCACCTGCTTTGGCGTGGGGTCCTCCACAGGTTGCAGGTGGATATCTGCTTCACCATGTACCTCCATGGGCTGCAGGGGGACAGCCTGCCTCACCATGGTCTTCACCACAGGCTGGAGGGGACTATC
>NW_010527529.1:8270-12727 GCF_000687285.1 Phaethon lepturus
CCTCTTGGAGCGTGCTGGCACGGGCTCTATCAGACACAGGGGAAGCTTCTACCAGCTGCTCTCAGAATCCACTGCTGCAACCCCCCACCATGCTACCAAAACCTTGCCATGCAAACCCAGTACAATTGGAATGAAAAATGGAAAAGTATATTTATTAAAAACTGATTTTAAATGGCCATAGGGCTGTTAAGGAGCGTCTGAGTCAACTAATCAGCCTTTGAAACAGATATATTTGTGTTTGATGAGGGCTGAGCCAAAAATAAAATATGCATGATAAAGCCTGGAAATGAGATACCACAAATTTGGAATTTGCAATACTACTAAATATTTTTTTAAAATTAGCATAGTAATTATGACTCGGGGATCACAAAGCTTGCCAATACTTGCTTAGTGTTTAGAAATCAGCAGTGTATTTGATGATAGGTTATTTACCAGCAGAATTAGACAACACAGGAAAGAAACCTTTTTATTGCTAAGTGGAATCTTTACTATCAATCTGTATTTGAAAAGATTTCTATAAATGCATTTAAACACTACCATGAATAAATGCATATTCAAGTTTTATACCATTTCTTCCATGAATTGTAATTTTTAACAAACATTTTTCTCTTGTAATTAATTTTATTTAAAATCTATATTATCCACCTCCCCTAAACACTTCTGTTCATAGAAAAATGAAGTGAATATGAATGATGTAAAATATATTTTGCCAAATACTTAAAATTCACCCTTATAAGTTCCATAATCCATTAATAAATGTAAGGAAAGAATGACAAAGATTAAAAAGTCCTTGGGAAAGATGTAATTTATATTTAGAAACTTCAGACATTAAAGTCCAAGTAAATCTAGTAAACCCTAGATTCATTTCATATCTTCATCTGAAAGTTTTAGAACTAAACTTAGGTATTTTCCTGTCTAGATCAAGTTGCATTTTCATGTTGACTGACATCTCCTTAATCATATTAAATATTTCACTTGAACATTCTCAAATATATATATATTTAAAAGTAGCAGATATAGCTTAAAGCTTCCATTTTGAAATAACATCTTTTCCACCATCTGTCTGAATTTTTACTTTTAAAAATAAACAAATACTCAAAACAGAGGGCAAACTGAGTTTAATATAATTTCTTTTTGTTTGGCCAATGAGACTAAGTAACAATTACTGGTACGATTCTTATCCAAATTTCATAATTCATTGTTCTCAAAACCTGCTGAGGTTTCATTAGTTATTAAAAAAAATAGCCAAGTCTTTCAAGAATGACCATACTCATATGCACTGGATTTTAACTTCACAAAATTTCTGAAGCCATCAGAGAGAACAGACTGGTTACCAGACGAACAGTATATTTGCCTGAGAAGTGAAAAATTATTTGGAAATTCAATAGGAAAGCTGTTTTTTCTGACTTGTAGGTGTTTAATGCATTTGTCAAGAGCTTGCAAGAAGTCATTATTTCAAATAAAGACCGTGACTTTGGTTATATTGATGGCTTAGGAATATGATCACATTTGAAAGACAGACCATATGATCAGTCACTATGTGCATATGATTATTTCATGAAAATTCAGCATGTGTTACAGGTTTTGTTTGAAGAGGGAAACATTGTGAACTGAAATATAAAGGTCAGCTATTAAGCAAGTACTCGTACACCTACTAGTAGTCTCTTACCTAAAAACAACCAGTACTGGAACTAAAGGTCTCACTGATTTGCATCCAGTAACACTGTGTCCATGACTAAAACAGTTTTTCAAGGGCTTTCAGCTTACCTTCACATAAGGCTATGCATTTTAAGTTACGGCTTTGCAAAAATTGTGACTGTTGTCCTTTCTTCTGTGACTGAGATGTAAAAACATGAGAAAACTTAATTAGTGTAGTAAGACAAACTGAATGAAAAAGTAACAAAGGAGAGGACTGCTATTTTCAGTGGTTTATTAATGAACAAAGATAGAGGCAGTCTTTCTAAAACATTTCTATTATATTTCTAAATGTAATAGAATTTATAAAAACATTTTTTTTAGATTATCATAGGAGGGATTTGAAATCCTTTATCCAGTAATAAAAGTTCCTAATCATTACAGAATGAATGCTATTATTAGAAATACTGACAAACAAATTGATAGCAGAAAAAAAAATAATTACAAGGTGAATTTGATCATTGATTCTTTGGCCACAACCTTGATATTTTACTGGCCTTCTCATTTCTGAGGGCTTCTGCTGTTACATACCAATCTCTCTCCAAAGCCAGATTATTCTGTAGTTTCCACATGTTAACTATAGAAACAGATGTAAGATTTCTTTCTCAAAATTTATACCTACACATAAATGCTATGAGTTTGCTTTAGATAAAGCAGAATTCTAATGATTAAATATGTTAAAACTATGAAAAAGAAAAACTGACTTGCTATCAATGAAATGCTACTCATTTTTCAGCAATAATCACTCTCAATTCCTTTTGCACTGTTCTTCTGCAAGTCTAGAACTCAGAAAGCAAAGGCTTGCTAAGGGTCATAATGCAATCTATATTTCATCTTCTTTCTCTTCTCAAATACTACTACTTGGAAAAGAAGGGCACAGAGACCTGCAGTATACTCTGTGCATTGTTACTAAAAGCAGTTGGGCTGTATTTGATGGTTGCAGTCTCTGAAGTTGTTGATTTCATTCAATAAAATAAAACTGCTACCTTTCACAAGGGAATATTGCCTCCTTTTCAGCTATCAAGTTCCCAAACATAAAAACATAAATCTTCCAGAGATGGTTGATGTACTGTACCTGCGATGTATTATTGCCCTTACTGCCTGAAGTTGGTTCACCTTTAGCTGATACCTTCTGCTGCTTCTTGTTCATCCCTAAGAATATTAAAATCGTGTAAGATACCCTGGCATATAAATACCTTCATAAGCAAAGTTGTGAAGAATGAAACAGGTAACACAGTGGGAATCAGAGTCCTTTGCATGGCAGTCAAAAAGCTAGTTAATTTTGTCATAGAATATTTCAATTTAATCCTGCAAATTACCAACACATTTGCATGTGTTGCAAAGACCTTAGGAAAGTCAAATTAGCATTAAGCAGGTACAAAAGCAGATAAACATGAGCTTAAATGCCATTGAATTCAGCTCAGGAATGCTTTTAGGTGGTTGCTTAACAGAGTTGCATGTCAGCATGTCTTGAGTTTAACTGACCCTATTCAGGTTGAAGTAACACGGTCTGATTTATGGTGGGTGGGACAGTAAAATCATGAGAGAAAGAACTTTAGATATTAATCTTTAACACTTTATTTAGACTTATTAAAAGTCTAAATAATTTTTAGGAGTAGCTAATTTATTTAAAGGTAGTTTTAAAGTCTACCTTGGTTTAATTAATTTATCTACAGGTAAAGGTATTAAATTATTTGTCAGCTACTTTTGATCCAATTTCCATCTCAGAAATCTGAACACCTACATTTGTGCCTTACATCTCATATTCCTCATGTTGGTTTATATAAAATTCCTGTATTGTATGCTACTACAGGCTTCCTAGCTTTTTCAGTATCCCATATGTCTTGGCAGTTTGCAAACATAGACTGAATTATGGAGGAGTTTAAGTCTTTGAAGGAACAGGGAGTGTAGGACTCCTCCATGGTTTTTATTGGCATCAAGTATTCTATACTTCATGGGAATACAGGCCTCCTCCTTTCTGGAGGAGACTGGATGGAAGGGACCGAAAAAGGTAGAGATAAGAAAAAACATTGAAGCTGACAAAGCAATGTTGTCCAAAAAGAAAGGCATTTTGTTAGATAATGATACTGCAACCTGCACTTTTAGTAAGTCCTAAAGAGCTTCCATACTTGTGTAATCTCTGAAAAGCTAAAAGTGCATTTAGAGATTACTGATATTGACATTCAATACATACTAGTAAAAAATGCTGAGCTCTTAAAATGGATCATGACATTACGTAAAAATACTGAAAATCGGAAAGCATAACTAAAACTCTCAGAATTAAATTTATCTACATGCACACAAACACACATTCAACTATACCAATGCTTAGTCTGGAGAAGAGGAGACTGAGGGGAGACCTTATCACTCTCTACAACTACCTGAAAGGGGGTTGCTGTGAGGTGGGTGTTGGTCTCTTCTCCCAAGTAACTAGCAATAGAATGAGAGGAAATGGCCTCAAGTTGTGCCAGGGGAAGTGTAGACTGGATATTAGGAAAAATTTCTTCACCGAGAGAGTGGTCAAACATTGGAACAGGCTGCCCAGGGAGGTGGTGGAGTCACCATCACTGGAAGTGTTCAAAAAACATGTAGATATGGCACTTGGGACATGGTTTAGTGGGCATGGTGGTGTTGGGCTGATGGTCGGACTTGATGATCTTAAAGGTCCTTTCCAACCTTAATGATTTTGTGATTCTGTGAAATGGACAGACATGGATTTGACATTTGGACGATTTGGTGGATAAGGAATTGGCTGGATGGTC
>NW_010527530.1:0-25844 GCF_000687285.1 Phaethon lepturus
TTTCCAACCTTAGTGATTCTGTGATTCTTGCAACAGAAGTCCCTTTCCAAATGTGTCATGACGGATCCTACCATATCACTTCTCCATTCTGTTACTACAACTTGCTAACCAGTCAGGTCATGGATTTGTTACGGCATCTCAGGGAAGCATGTTATCCTGAGGGAGGTTTTCCTCTTGGTTTGGCTTGTCACATGCACAAGAAGAAATAGGAAAAAAAGGAAAAAATGAGGGGAATCACAGGTGGCATATGCTATTGTTGTTGAGGTAGCCTGTTTGAAGTTGCATTGTAGTTAGCACTCTGATTTTCCAGGTATCAGATTGGACAAAAAAATTGTTCAAGGTGTGTTTTTATTGGCAGCCAGGGTGTCTGACTGCACCACCACAAAGTTTTTTGCTATTCCCTTTGTAGATTTACTTAAATTCTGTGTTTCATCACTCAATTCATTATAACTGAGTGAACAGCCAGAGCTGTACTTAGACATTTTATTGAAGCATAACAAAACTGAAAGCAACCTGCAGAAGCCAATAAAATGACACCTGTTTGCTAACCCCAAACTAGCAAGAAAAGAGAATGAAAACTAAATATTAATTTGTTAAGCAAGTAAACTCTAACCCAGTTCAACCTACAAAAGCAACAAGGCCAAATATGGCCAACAGGAATTAGTAGTCCTCTCAACAGAGAAATAATAATTAAAAAAGCATAATCCTAAAACTCTGTACTATGGTGCTGTTATAACATGTGTTTAACAATCTTGGGTGAGGGGAAAGCCGTGCTGTATTAGCACTTGATTACTCATCAAATTCTCAGGTGTTTATCTATTTGTGACTTCTGTCTCTAACTGCTTAGGAGGGCACTTAAATTTTTTATAAGATGACTAATAGATCATTGTCTGTGCAGGCTCTACACTTTATAAAATTGCTCACTTTTAACATGCAGGTGTTACGGGAGGTGCTGCAATCCAGCTATACGTTGTTGGCAATGTTGGCATCCAGATGGTGGTAATGGTGTCACTGTCTTTCTTCCGACTTTCTAAATGTGCACACCTCTGCCATCCTACAGCCACCAGGGATGTTACCAGAGGTTTTGTCTGATTCCATGTTGTCTGCATTCATCTTCATGAACTGTGGCAGAGAAAGGCTTGAAGAAATCCAGTATGAAATGGTGGGGTTGGGGAAGGGGTTAACTATTTTTTGCCCATATCTCCTGGTACCTTTAGTTAACAACACTGGTGATTATTACTCCTTTTATATTATTCATTTTCAAAGCAGTACAAATATCCTCAAGTTCTTGGCAATCTGCAGTTTGCCTGTGTGCTTGAGACGTATGAGAAAATCACTGTATTTCTGACATGCGATGTCTGTCACTCAGCCTCCCATGGCTTGGAGTCAGTATGTCTGCTGACATTAAGCAAATTAATTCAGCCACTTTGTCTTCATCTTCTGCTGTATTCCCTTTGGTAGAAACAGGCTAAAAAGCTCAAACATTGGTAAGTGTTGGCAACTTTTTTTGTTGCCAATGTGTGGGATGGCATTAAATGTTAAAACATTAAATGTCCCACATCTGAATCAGATTCCCTGCCGTGTTTAGTAAGTTTTGTCTCATGGTTTCTCTTCCATATGTGGATAAAGAAGGGAAAATATTATGAAGCCATGGATACAATCTATCTATCTATCTATTTATCCTTTAAAAAAAAAGAATGCAACATATATGAGCGCATAAATGGCATAATAAACTTGTCTATCTCATGCCTAGTAGGCACAGCATAGAGAATGTTATGATGAGATTCCTCTCCATCAAACAATTTAATTAATCTCCTTCCTGAAAGAATCAATACTGTGTCTGAAAGTAAAGTTTAATCTTCATAACTTTTTAAGTATGTTACATCATACTTTAGATTGCTGACAGTCATTTTCTTATTTGGGTGTTCTTATGACACTGGACAGAATGTACTTCACGACTCCAACTACTTCACTACTCCAACTAACTTCACTTTCCTAAACCATTGTATTTTGATAACATTTACGCATCTCCGATAGGTCAAAATTTAATTCAGTAGGGAAGGCAGAGTGCTCTGACCCTTCTCAGACAACTGAAGTAAGTGACTCCTTCATATTATTTTAAAATGTCTAATGAGGTTTCCTTATTTTCTCAAGATTGTGTAACACTAGAAAAGCGCTATTATATATGAAGGGCTTTTCCTTCTGAGTGAATAAAGTTTGCTAGCATTGGGAAAGATGTGCTTTCACATTTCTATCAAAATAATATACCTCTGGTATTGCTGTTTCACATTACAGGTGTTTCAGATTTACTTACTTGGCAAAAAAGTATACCTATAGCATCTGCTTAAAAACAGACAGTAATGGGTTATATCAAACGTAAGCACACTACCCCAAACAAGCCTATTTCAAGCGCTGCTGAAAATCTTTAAAGTTATGTTTTAATGAAAGACACAGATCTCGTGTTAAATTAATGGGGGGAAAAAGACCCAAATGTCTACCAAAGACATTAGTGACTTCTATTCACAATGTAAATCCTCATTCATCTTTGCATCTTCTGAGAAACAGCAGCAATTCTCAGGGCTTGAGGGTCCCCAGTAAATGTAGAAGCAGCAGGGTTTTAGAAGAGGTCCTGCTGTCTCCACCATTCGTGCTTTTGCGTATTTCGCTTCTCTTAAAATGCTTACATCGAAGTCAGCAACAGAAATAATGTGCTAGAGCACAGTAGGTTTCTTGGCTGTATCTGTAGAGCTTACCTACGAGGGAGCCAAAAGGGTTGTACTCAGCTAGTATGGCTGAGAGCAGGCTTAAAAGCTTAGAGGTGAATGAATACACATACTGTTGAAATGCAGTTCTGCGAGTATGAAGATACATGTCAGAGCACAACCTAAAGTCAAAGGACCTGCCGTCTTTCAGTTTGGTCTGGATCTCTTAATCCTACATCCAGTCTGCTGATGCATACAGGAATGTGAGTTCAGGGCATGGGAGCGAAGAGGCAGAGGGGATGTGTTCGGATAGCCTGGCAGTAGCTTGGTTTATATTTTGTTGCACTTTATCGACAATTAACTTCAGTTACACATTAAGATTCTCTTAAATTGAGCATGTTGGTATAAAATTAATCATATCGGTAATAGCGTCATATTCATGTAATATTTATGCCAGTTTATGTATCTCTGTTTGTTGTAGTATCTCTGGCCCTTGTGATCTCAAAACTTCTCCACAACTGAACTGATTTCCTCTGATTTTTGTGGTGGTGGAATATTTTTTTAAGTACAATGTTGGGAACACTAAGAAAAATTGAAAGGCTTTGGTAACTTTTTACTTTGGAGTCTTATATGTGTAACACAGCTGTACTTCATCCTTTTTCATCACCTGTTTGGGAAATGCATTTATATTTATTTTTTGTTAAAAAACAGTGTTTTGAATTTGGAGTAGGAAAACTGCAACATTTCATATGGAAAATAGATTTTGGTGAGAATGATGCCTATAAAGTTTTCATTATGTTTTCATCATCTGAATATCTAGTACAATACCACATTCAGGCAATACTTGCTACGTAATTCCGTGTTAAAATGCCTGAGCATTGTAAAAAAAAAACACCATCAAAACTCCCCACTGGGGAGAAAGAAATGGTATTGCATAACAAAATTAGGTTCATATAGAAACTTCCTTAAAAAGGTCAGGGAGTTCAGATGTACATTTGGTTTAGGTGGATACCAGGTAAAATACAGCAGCTGATGATACTTGAAAAGACCACCTTGAACCAATGAGTAAACTAGGACTTTGCTGCAGATCAGTTTAACTAGAAAAAAAAGACTTAATGTGAGTCAGAGCAGAATGTACTAGGCTTTGTTTGTACGGTGGCCCAAAGCTTGTGTATTAGTTGTACTGTGAAAAAAAGTCCCTTTTTAACCCAAAATACAACATCTCACCCCTGGAAACTGCAAGAGCAATGTTGTTGAAAAGTGTATCTATTGTACCACTTGGTCTTAGTAGCTTCTGGTTTCCTTCTTTTGCTTCAGGATATCAAGAAAAGATGTTGTGATCGTAGATGCAGATTTACTGGTGGGAATCAGGGGCTGTTGTCTTTCTTTTAGTATTTCCTCCTGTGTCCTCTGCCTTTTTTATGACTGGAGACATTGTGAGGTACCCAAGAGGAATTTGACCATTTGCTCATAAGATCTAAGTAATGCTGTATATTGGCTTGTATATTGGCTTGTATATATTGCCAATTGTATATTGGCTGCTCAGCACATGTACAAAGAATCAGCTTTGTCTAGGCTTATTTTGTTAAACGTGCGATCTGGCTACCTATGCCATTCAGTAGCCACCCATGCCTGTACTTTTCCTAATTCATGTACCTTCCTTGGCTACCTGGGATTTTCCAAGTGGAAATACATGCAAGATGTGGTCCAGGTTCCTATGTCCCTTGACACAGCAGTGCAGCCACCCTTCTCCTTCCCTCTGCCATTCGGACTGAGACCACACTCGCCCCGGTCATTGGCACAGACTGACTGTCAGCAGGAAGTAAGAATAATCCCCTCAACTTTTCCAGGCTGTCTGTATCCCAAATGCACACTTCCTCCCCCCCCACCACCATCTTGTAGCATATGCCCTTTTTCTTCCTCAGTGTTTCTTGATGTGGTCACCATGAGGGCCCCCTGTGCCAAACACTGCAGCTGTTTGGAATGATCTTTTGGACACATGGGAAATCCAAGTGTGTTAAAGACTGGTTTTAAATTTGGAAAACAAATCAAAGGCATATCCACAAATGCCCCAGTCCTGCACTTTGTCCCACGAGCTATAAAAGTAAGTACCTAAATCACAAGGAAATTTACATGAAAATCAATATTCTTCCCTAGGCTCTTGGTTGTTGCTGTCCGTTTTGATGCCTCCAAACCATAGCAGGACTACAGGAATTGATTGTGTATAAATATTATTTAGTTTCTATAGGAATAGATAGTGTGACTCGGCAAGGAGCAGCAGATCAAAAATTCGGCCTTGCTGTAGCTATTTTGTGCCACTCTCATGATCTCCAGAGGTTGGAAGAGTTCGCTGAGGCAGATGTAATTTAGTGCAGTGGGTCTCCTCCAACTTTTGTCAAGGATTTTATCTCTGGTTGGCCTAGGGCAAAGGGAAATGCCCTAAAAGTGTAAAGCCAAGTTAAGAGGGAGCGTAACCAATGTCTCACCCTCTCCATATGAAATTCATATTTGTGGAGTAATATTCAAATGCTAAAGAGTAATCAGAATGATATATTGTACTGAAGTGCTCCTACAGGGCTCTGTGCAGCCATAGGATTCAGACTGTGACAAGAAATTTACTCTATATATTGTCTCTGAATACTTAAACTGTTTCCTTAAAATACAATTTAACAGCTAGGTTGTTCATCTTAAAACAACCGTAAAGGAGCTTAAGGGGCTGTTGACAGGGTTTATAAAAACATATCCTATAAATAGATTTTCCTACTGCAAAAGCCTGTGTCAATTAATTCTTCTAATTAAGCCTCAATAACATATACTCCATGAGAATTTGCATTCGTGCATTATGCAGGGGAATTACGCATAGTAATTTCATGGACTATAATAGTCCTCAGCCTATCCTGGGATCAAAGTTGTGTCCTTTTTCTTCCCCTGTGTTTATTGGCAGCTTTTGATTCCATCAATCACACTGAGGCAATGTCAACTTTGAGGAGGCACTGCTGGGTTACCATGAGTATTATTTTGGTGTGTTTGGAGCAGTCTCAGACAGAGCTCTCTGATAGTTATTCTGGTCGGTCTTTTTTTCTTCTCATAGCTCTTCAGGGTTCCATCTTCAGACCTTATTAGTCTTTTGTTGTTTTTTAAGTGCTGGTATCTAGGTTACAGTAACCTTTTAAAATATTAGAGGTACCATGCAGACGACAAGACTTTCTTTCTGAGCTGTCCCTTCCAAACTTGATTTGGTTCCTGCAGTTTCTGAGCTGCCCTGAAGACTTGTTTCTGAATTCGTGCCAAAAACTGGACAATATCTTGCTTTAGCGAGTTTTTTGACAAAACATAAGCTTTATGTGTGGAACCCACTATCATGCTGGACTAACTCTTTCTTCGCAGTCCCTTTGAGGATAATTTTTCCATTTCCTGTCACCACAGATTGCGCTCTTGGAGGCAGTTTTAAATCAGTAATGTCTTTGATGTTTTTCTTTTACCATGCCAGGAACATTCCCAGAGTGACACTGATGCTCTCCCAGGCTGTCCAAATGTGTATTCATGGCAGGCTTCCGCTAAGCTGCTGTAACACTCTCCCACTCTGTTTGCTAGCTTGCCAGATGTGAATAAGCTCCAGTTAATTGAAAATACCAGATTTTGAATAGGTTGCAGTTAATTCAAAATTCTATGGTCGGATTGTAGATGTGGCTAAACACTACGTTGCTAAATTTTAACCATTGCATCACTCTTCTGTGAAAACCAAATGACAGAAACATTTCTCAGATGTTTGGAACTTTTTCTTCTCAGGTTTCCAATGCCCTTAAAGAAAAATGTTCACTGGTTATTTCCAAAGCAAACTGAATGCATCTGACATAACTGGAGGTCAGGTAGGGTAAATGGACTAAATGTTTTTAAATGACAGCTGAAAATGAGGTGCTAACATCCTGAATTGTTTTCTGTCACTGCTGTAGAGTTGCATACCTACAGATGGGAGGAATTAATTTTCTGTCTGTCACTATACGAGCTTCTTTTCTTTTGCTTGTGCCCTCCAGCATGTTAAGCTGGAATTCAGACTTTTTGCTCAACAAAACTTTTGTGATTATGATAAAAACAACTTAGACGAAAGTTTTGTTGTCATTGCTTGTACGTCATGTACTTCGCAGTATTTCTATTCCACCCATTTTGAAGTTGAATGAGGCTGTTCATGAAAACCAGATATGACTACTCGTTACACATTCTCCCAGGTGTCCTAGTCCCCTGAGTAACCCCATTACTCAGGGTTTTTGTAGTCAGAACAACTGGTTATAAAAAAGGAAAAATCTTCAGGTCAGCACTAAGAAGCAAAAAGATTTTCCCATTCATCTTAAACTACAGCTGCTGGATGTACAACTGTGTAATTCAGAAACGGCATTTTCCCCCCAAAAAATACTAGGAAACATAATACTTTTTTATGGAAATAGATCTTTTTCTGCCTCTAGGTATTACTTATGTATCTTTTCCTATGCCCATCTCTTTGAGACCTGCCTGCAGTTTCTTTTCTCTCCTGGAAGAGATTTGATGGGATGGCAGTACTGGCTTTGTGATCTGTTGTAGGGAACCAGCCAGTAGGGATGTCCTCACTATTTATTTTTCATTAATACTATTTCTTCAACACAGTTCCCTTGTCTATCCAACCTTCATTCTGGTAGCACAACTCTTAAGCAGTACATTCATACTAGCTAGCCAATGTTTAAAAGGGAGAGACAGAGATTATAACAAGAAAGGATCAAGAAACTTTTTGGGTAAGAAACCTGAAGAGCATTCAAACAAGAGCTTGCAGGTTTGCATCAGAAGTCTCCCATGTCAGTGCCAGTGTTGTAGAAGGAGAATTATCCAAGTAATATGCCTTAGAAAAGTGCAAATATTGGGCTCTTCTGGATCGTCAGAAAAAGCTTCTGTGTCTAGGATTTTGACACTGGGATCCTGCACGTGCTAAAGTTATAGCATTTTCTGTCTCCCATGATGCTACTTGAATGAATGACACAGGTATAACTGTTCAGGAAAGGACGTTGTGAAGAATTTGGAAAAGCCTTAGCCTTTCAGTATAACTGGATGAATCTATCAATATCATATGATTCAGGCAGAAAACCTGAGTTCCTTATCTGACGGCAAGGAGGCTCCAGGCAGGAGGGTGCGTGCTAAGGCCATACGAGTAGCTGGAAATGGCAGGTGGAGGGACTGAAACTGTTAGACCAACCCGGCTGATGTCAGTCCTAGACAGAAGGGTGAAATTCAGAATGCTGATACGAGATTTAATTATTTAAAATTTAAAAGATGGGAATGTGAGTCAACCAGCTTTTATGGCATGTGGGTCTGGTTTCATTCCTCTGATGAGATAAGTTTGATTCATTAAAGCATTTGTTTACATACCACAGAAACTGCCTTTCGTAAAGCACTGAACTGCATGTTATTGTGATTAGAAGTCAACACAACACTATCTGATATTGATTAAGTGCAAATTAAATGGATTTAGGCACTTGGTAGCTGGTATATATCAAAGTGGTGTCATGCAAGATTTATCACTGAATAGAAGTATTTCAAATGGGACTTTGCAGAGATCAGTTACAGGTCAGCGCTATTAAATAGTCTTTTATAAATTGCCGGAAAAGTAAATATAAAAGCAGTGCAAATAAAATTTATGGATTATATAAAATGTATCAAAATATTGAGAATAGAGCAGCCAAGCTAAGCAATCTGGATTTCTTAAACTGGTAGGAGGCAAACAAAAGCTGACTTTAGATGCCAGGGCTCCTGCCCGTAGAGAGTCTAACATGAGAAGCTGCGTCGGCTGGGGAGCCACAGAGTCCTCTTCCTTGGCGTACGAGTTTGCCTGAGCAGAATGACTCGCTGACACTGTTTCTGGGACCTGGGCCAGTATCCCTCCCTGGCTGGGGCTACATACTGTGTCGGGTCTCTCTTATTACACAGTTCTCCTGCGAGTGTGGCTAGAGACCAGTAGAAGTGGGTGCCACAAGCAAGGTGGAAGGTTTAGCTGTTTGTTTCAGAGCTATTTCTATTAGTAGGGTATGAAAGTAATATTTCGGGGCCTTAAGTTAGACCTTTGCTGTTAGTTGTCATTTATTTATCAGCATTAACCCTCAAGAAAAGCAACAGAACACAAGGGTTCATCTCATGTAAAATTCATTATGGGAAGCTAAGTCCACTGAGATTACAATAGTTGCACAAACTGAACCTGAGGAAAAGGAACTCTGAGCTGAAGGTGGATACTCTGTTGTCCAGGAGCAGCATGAGTTAAGGATGTAGTATTATAAAATTACAATATTTGGGATTGCCAGGGTCTATAACAGCCTTAATATAATTTTGTATGTGTATATACATAATTATATATGTACATCTATCTGTCTGTTCTCTCTCTGTCACACAACTGGCATGAAATTTTACAAAGAACAGAAGGAATTTCAGAGACTTCAGGCCAATTACTGTCTTGCACAGTCATTTACATTAAGGTAAGTCCATAAAGCCACTGGAAGGAGAGGCCACAGGTCTTGTTCCCACTACATCTTCTGTGTTGGCACCATCGTACATACCGCCCTATGGTGAGGGCAGGACAAGGAATGGTTCTTTCTAAAGTAAATCCAACCAGAAAAGGTATCTTTCAGCTTGATTGCTTCTCTGACTTGTCTCATTGCGAGGCCATTTGGGCTCTGGTTCTGGTGCCAGGTAAGCAGAAGGGAGGCACTGCCTCTTCGCGGCAGCACTGCACACTTGCATCGGATCGTGGCCTTGAATGGCCTCCCTAGATACTCGAATTCAGTTTTGCAATCCTCCCTCTCATTTTCATGATTTACCGCCGCTCTTCTTCCTTACGTGTGGGTTTTCCAAACCTGTGGGTTACTTACTCATCCAATACTTTTTGCACATTTGTTCCTCCTGAGGTTGATAGCTTTATTCCCCCAGTGGGTGGTAGCTTCCAAGGGACCAAAGCTGCCCCAGATGGAATAAAAGCTTTGCAGATAAAAATGGAGTAGTTTCTTCATCTGTTTTATGCCATGGTTGAAATATGCCAGCGTAATACAAAGAGAGATTAAACCAGAAGTGGATCATCTGTTTTTCCTTCAGGCTAGTCATACACTTTTGAGTTCTCCTTGTCACATCTGGCAAATCATTCAGTCAAAAAGACAAGAGTGAAAAATGGATGGTACAACTCCCCAGATGTAGTCCAAGTGAATTACTATATGGTACACAGTCGTACGTGCATGAAAGTATTGGATAAAAACTCCCAAAACCATGTGAAACAAATACCAAATTGCTTTTAATACACATTTTAAGAAATGGTCATGAGGAAAGCCTGACTAGCACTACAGCTGACCTCTCCTTCTGCAGAGGAAGGTTTAAAATTCACGTTTGCTGAAAGTTTTAATCCAGCATTACTAACACCCATTTGTGGTGCTCTGTACCAGAGCTCTGTCTAATGAACATCCTGTAATTATGCCCTGAACAAGTAAAGAAGAAAATATTGAGACAGGCAAAGCCAGAGTGATGTTTACAAGCCCGAAAGCTGTCATTCTCCTGGAAAAGGAAAAAAAAAAACATTTAAGAGCAATATAGTTGTTTTGCTTGCCAAACTGTTGCATTGCACATTTCTTTTTCCTTTTGGGAATAAAATATTGATCCTCCTGAAACACTTCAGAAAAACTTGTGTAATTGCCCCACCGAGACATGAGGGAGGCAAATACCTGGCGCAGAGCTCATTTTTAATGCGTGGGGTTGGCTTGGAGGACCCGGCTCCCCCCTTGTGAGAAGCGAAAAGGGGCAGAGCAGTAGTTGTGGAAGAGGAGCAGGATTTTGTATCAGCCGTCGCTCCTGAGCTGGTACCTGGGGCCTCACCCGTGGCCTTTGGAGGTCAGTTATTTTCTGCTGCCCCATCGCCTGTAACAGCACTGACATCCTCCCCAAGAAGCCAAGTGCCACTCCGGCCGTGACGGACAGGGGCACAGCTTTCCAGGGCAGCCAGGGAGGTGGAAAATAAACAGATACGAGGGACATCATTACTGCTGCTGCAGGCGGTGGAAAATAAACACGGCTGAGCCCCAGAGAAAGGTCTTTTCTTCAGCCACTTGCAACATTGCATGGGGTGGGGCAAATTTACATCTAATAATCTGGTTGTAGCATTTCTCCTTCCTGGTGTAAATAGGTGAGTTAAGCCGAAAAAGAAGCTGGGAGAAGAGGAGAAGGCTGAGAAAAGTGAGGAAAGAGCAGGTTGATCGGAGTGGGAAGCAAGCGTACATATGTGGCTTCTCCCGGCCTCCGCAGACGTGCTTCCCACCGAGGTGTAAATTATGGTAACTGATGGGTAGTCTGTGAAGCAATTTTGGAGAGAAATTAAAGTAGTCACAGCTGGACAGTTAGGAAGTACTACCATTAACAGGTTTAAAGACCTGTAAGTAGCACTACCTGATGGGCTATCTCTTTGCGTAAAAAAAACCTCTTTGCGTAAACAAGAAAACCAATAATGCTTCTAGAGCGACAAGAGAGGTGTGGAAGTCATGTACAAGCAATAGAAAAAGTTACCTCACTCCAGGAGAAACACTGCATTTTATAATGAAACACAAGAGTAATTTCAGCACACTGTGCGTTAGGTAGCACAGTAATAGACCACCATTATTCAGACGCCACTGAAAGAAGTTGTTGCGATCATCACGGTGCTGCAAGACAGGTATGGTCCACCCTCACTGCAGCTCCTTGGCCACTGCCCCACCATCTTCAAGTCCAGTAATGAAATTTCATAAAAAAGAGCAGACATCGTTTCAGACCACAGTGAACATACATTTAGAAAATGCAAGTCGTGTATTTGTAATCAAAAGCAAAAAGACATGCATGGGCCCAGTGTTTAGTTTGAGACTGTGAAAGCTACATCTCATCTCTTCCTAGTTCACAGTAGAGTGCAATCTTTATTACTGTAAAAAAAGTCCAAGTAATTTCGCAATATTCTTTCTCCTTGTTTGTCTCTTATGCAAATTTCTGTGGAAGCATTACAAAATCTTGAGTCTTTTTGCAAAGAACTCAATGCAGCTTAAAGAATTGAGTAATGATGCTTTATTTGTGCATGCATATTTGAATATAACTCCAGTGCAACACAGAAATAATCTGATGCTCAGGTGAGCTTTCCTTTTCGATATGAAAATGGGAAACGGATTTAGTGCCCTCTTACCATTATGTAAAAATACAGTGGATGGTATTTTGTCTCTTCTAATCTTTGGAAAATAGTTTACCTGTAGTCAGGATAGCCTGGTTTTGAATTTGGTAGGGAGCTCAAATGTAGAATTCCCATAATTTGCAATTTATCCAGCACAGTACTGGTTATTCTGTAGGCTTCTCAAATCTGAAAAAACCCAAGGCTGGGTCTGAGGTTGCCACATCAAACCCTTAGAGAAATGTACGTCTCCAGTCACGTAAAGGATGCAAACTCACATGGGAAGCCATGCTGTGGAAGCTCCTCGCTGGGCTTAGCCGTATAATGCCGGCTCCCGCAGCGTCCCAAGGCCCATCCAGCACCGTGCTGCTGCTCCGGCTGCCCTGCTCTGTGCTGGACACCCCAAGGGGCGGCAAATTCGTGCTGCTGCTTGCCAACGGAGTCCTCTTCAGAGGAGTGTGAGATGGGCATGACGTGGATACAGATTTGACAGCTCTGTGTTCCCTACCCAGTGGCTGGCTTTTTCGTTTTATAGAAGAGTCTGTCTGGAGTCTGGTAAACATTTTCCAACAAAATTTTTATTTCAGTGGAAACTTTTTGCTTCTGAGAAAGAGACACGTTTCCATTTCCAGTGAAGGAAAAATAATAAATACGCCCCGGCTAGCTATAGTTTCTATCAGCACTGAGCCTGAGTGTCCCTTACAATTCCATCACATCAGACAAAAATCCATTACACTCTACCACCCTACAACCATATCAGATTCCTGTAATTGCCACGTCTCACAGATGGGCTTTTCTTTATGTCCAGCCGGTCCATAGGGTAAGGCTTATTGCAGATACAGTAGGAAATGAATGTCCCACCATAAAGGGACCAAGCAGAGGAGACCCCAGTTTCTCAGAGAAGCAGCTGGAAAGCCAGGCAATCCCCACAGCGGGGGTATCCGCACTGCTCACCCCGGGCAGGTGTCCCTGGCACAAACCAACCCGCCTCTGCAACCGGCGGGCGGCTGCGATGACTCTCTGCAGAGAAAGCAGGTGGTGAATGGCCATGGGGTCTGTCCCCCCCCTTGCCCCTCAGCAGCCAGGCTGGCGTGCTGTGCTGTGGATTGATAGGTTTGGCACTTTCACTGACAACAGAAAAATAAAAAAAAGTTTCTGCTTCTGTCTGTTTTTCAAGTATCTCTTGCAATTTGCCTTTTAGGACCTGTAGTCTGGTCCAAGGAACTGCTTTATATGTTAAAAGTATGAAGGGAATAACATGGCAAATTCAGCAAAATGCTCTTTCACATACTCGCTGTCCCCTGCGCTTTGCTGGATCTGTCAGTCTCTCCAGCAGGAAACATAGCTGTAACTCAGGAAGGGTTTCAATTATCTTCTTGTTTGCTGGAAATAAAAAGAAACCTCAAACTGACATGTTTCTGAAGAAGAATCCCAAGGGATACATACTTCATACCACAGAAACCAGAAAGAAGGAAAAAAAAAAGAGAGAAAAATTCCTAACCAACTCCAAAGCCCTCACTGGCCAAACCATAGGGGAACAGAACATGAGTAGCTTTGTTATCTATTTACTAGCGTCTTACTGTCACCCGTGTCTTAAAACCTTAGCATTACACATGCTGGAACACCTTACTGTCATGCTAATGAACTGGCCTGTCATTTCTTCAGGGGCTCAAGAAGGAAAAAACTCAGAAACAGAGTTTGTAAATATATGTACAACCTACTGCAGGAACACACGGACCTCAGGGAATCGTGAACTGTGGATGATTATAGAGAGGTCACAGTCTACCACCTGAACAGTCTCTGCTGGGCTTTAACAAGGGAAGTACATCTCACTAGCTGTCATCATTACATGAATAACTACAGAACAGTATATAGCACTCTTCTTATTCCTGCATGTTAGCACCACCATTCTCTGAAAGCAGAGGAAGTTCTGCCTTCTCCCAGCCTTCCTGAAGGCATTCCCCAGGGATAATCCTCGAGTCTAATCAGTCCTAAAAATGGTCTGTTATTTCCATACTTTGGGATCAAATACGACAAGATGGGTCGAGTCAAGCAACCATTTCATGTGTACATAACCCTCTGTAAATAAGATGAATATAGGAAAGAATATCCAGGGTACTCCTGTTTTTTTCTTCTGTAAATTCTGTAAATTCTGTAATTCTAACACTGTTTTAAACTCAAAGTTATTTAACTTTGAAAAGAAGCCATTGTACAGTCTGTTGCTCTAGTGCAGACTTTCCCCGTGCTGCTGTTATTCATGCACCGTAGACAACAAAACAGTTCTTCCCCCTGATTTTTTCATTCATGGAGGGTTTTTTTTCAGGCTGTACAGGAAGCCATAAGGTATGGTATATGTGTCACCTGAACCCCACAGAGGTGAAGCAAATGTCAGCAGTATCACCTCTTTCCCAAACAGTTTGGTAACCTGTCAACAAACAAACAGCTGGGGTCACCCCAGCTACCAGCACTCCAGCCCAGAGCTCATGGCTGATGGATTGTTCCTGTTCCTGGCAAAACAGGAAGACGTTGCAGATATCTAAAAAGATAAGGGTAAGGAGCTGTATGTTGGTCTTGTATCAATAAGCAACTTAAGCCTCTATACATATCCCCACCCACCTACACAGATGAACAGCGGCTCCAGCTGATGATGTAGGACAGGACCACTCAGCTACAGAAACCATTTAGGCTGTTGTACTGAGGTTACTCAGGAGAAAGCAGTGTGCTGGGACAGCTAGATGCTGCCCATCTCCTTCAGAGCTGGTAACTGGGGGGTATACTGGGAAAAGACTTGAAGAGGAGGCAGATGTTGGAAATTCCTTCCTAGAAACGTGGGAGATGTTACAGACCTGGGAGACAGTGAGGTGTGGTGCATCCAGAGGATGCTGACCAAAGCGTTATTTTTTGAATAGTCCTGATGCAAGATCACATTTTCAAATGTTGTGACTCTCCTGCTAATTTTTATTGTTGAGAAATCTGCTGTGAGTTTTATTGGATATAGCCATTACATATAGTTGCTCACGTAAAGAAGTGGAAGGTGGTTGGGGTGATTGAAGCCCTGAGGAAAATGTCATGCACAGGGTGGATTTATCTGAACTGGAACTTCACTTAGGGTAACTGTTAATATTGCATACCTTATGAAATAGTTATAAGTAGTAAGCTCGATAAATGTAAACAGCTAAAGTTTTGCCTCCCTGCCTGCTCTAAAATACCCTTTTTCCGGTATCGCAGTACCGTGAGACATTGCACTTGGGCTGCTGATTCACTAGTGATGCACATCCTCAAATGGTAGTGTTTCGTGTGTAGATCTACCATCGTAGCTACTGATCTACCATGCTTCTGCTTAACCTGTGACAGATGATCAGGTCACAGCACCCTCTGTTGCTGTCCTTCCTATTTCAGGCTTTCAGCAGAGAGTACATGAAGAATGAAGACATCTTTTTTTTTTTTTTCCTTTTTTAAAGTGCAAGTCGCCTTCAAGCACCTGCCTTCTGAACAGGAGGAGACAAGCTTTTGAAACATGGCTTCTTTTTTTTTGCATGTCTCTCAATATTAAAAAAGGGCAAGTTTTAGTCATTTTCATTTTGTGGTGTGTTAACTGAAGTATATTAACTACTTCAACAGCAGAAGTAATTATTTTATGCAAAACCAAATCAGTATTTAAAAGTTTTAATGTAAATTCTGATGCTTCATTTTGGAGTGCATGTTTCAAGTAATAGAATTTTCTGTTAGCTGTTTTTTAATCGATTTTGGTGCCAAAGCGTGCAGAAAGCTTATATTCTGCCATAGAAAGCTGAAATAGGTCTTTTTTTCAGGGAATGAAAGTTCCCTTCACTTCTTGGCCTTGCTCACATAGATTTCTAAGCATTTTAAGTAATTCTGGCACCTTCAGGCTATAAAAAACACATACCCCTTTAAAACTCTCCTGTTTTCCCCAACATATGAGCTCCCAAAGTAAACAAAATTGTTTTTTTCTTCTGTAAATTCTGTAATTCTAACACTGTTTTAAACTCAAAACTCCCTTGTTAAAAAGAAAACAGAACTACCTTCATTTTTGAGAGACAGCTGATAATATTTCCAAATTCATGAAAATACGTGCTACAGCATTTTCCATAAGGGGTTGAAAAGTTTTGTCCACTTCTTCCTTCAATTACACCCTTAATATTACTGGGAGAGAGAGTCGTGAGAGGTGTTTAAGCAACAGAGAAAAAAGGGAAGAAATAAAAGTAGATGTTGTTGCCAGAATAATGGAACCCCAAGGACAGTGACTACATTTTCCTACCTATAGATCAGCTTACAGGCAGAAGAGTTTTCTTAATGGTTAGATTTAATGAAACTTCTTTTTCTGTATTGGCCATTAATTGGGCATTTATTTCTGCCTCTGTGATTAACATGGATTATGCCAATATGTTTGTGTAACATTCTGTAGACTTACCTGAGAACTTTTTTTAATCATTCAAGCAGTTCTAATTCCTTTTAGAATTAATCAAAGTGTGGAGCTGAATTACAATCACAGACCTATTGGTTTCCCACTTCTCAGAGAAGAGTGCAGTGTGGGTCATGAGGGACTGACTTAGAAAAAAGGAAATTTCTACTTTTCTGATTTTCTCTGCTCAAATGAGCTAGAAGGGTCATAGCACTCCTGGAAAATTAAAAACAAAATAGAAAAAAGTTTAAAAATAAGATAACCAGCCAGCCTCTTTCCACCAAATATTTACAAATATGAATATACTTAGCCAAAATACCAAATAGCCAAACTTTCTTCATTGCCCATAACGGCATCTCTTGCTGGCTCCAGGGATCCTGACGGTGGAGATCACTGGCTGCTGGTTACAGAACACAGGTTATTTGATGATTTGGTTCTATTTCTCCAGTAGTAGATATGCTAATTTCCTACTGTCTGACCACTTCACTCTTAATTCATGACTAGCCGAGGGTATGGAGGAGTTTGTTCTCTGCTGAATGACATCAGCATATCTTAATGATTAAAACAAATCAATTTCTTGCAGTAGTTGCTAAGATGACGTCCAGTTCTGCAGAATAATAAATATCCGAAGGTGGGAATCGGCTGGTAAAGCATCTGAGCCAGCAATCAATGTTCACTTTACAGTCTCTGGAGAAAAATAGGCACTTACAGGGCGTAAATCCTAAAGCAGGTGCCTAAAATAGCTCAGCTGAACTGAGCCCTGGAAGTGCTGCTTTCTCCCCACCGAACACAGCAGCAGTCTGCAGTGCTTAGATCAGAAGTGGAGGCAGCTGCATCGTGGATGCCCAGAATCTGCGAAGATGCTTCCCGTCTCAGGTGTCCGGTTTAGGGGAGGCACTGCTACGGGGTAAGGTGGCCCGCGTCTGCCGAGAGCTGGCTATTCTTCTGCTACCGGCAACCCACGTGTCTGAGAGCTCTCTTGACAAGTGAGTCTAAGCTTTATTCCTCCCCACCCCAGGCGTGTTAAATGCTGCTTGAGGCAGCAAGGAGCTCGGCAGGGCAACGGTGTTCCTTTGCCTGGGGTCTGGGACTGGCTGTGCAGGTCTCGTGAGGGACACGAGCAGCAGCTGGAGCAAGGAAGAGCAGAATAATGGTGGAGTGTCCCGGCATGATAAAGTCTCCCCTCTTTCTTGCTTGTGGCTCTCCTAAATCTGCCATTTAACGATATTTAAAAGCTACACCAGAAGAGAGTTTATGGGCAAATGTAACAAAATCCTTGGGAAGAAGGCTCCAGTTTCAGGAGGTTCAAATACCACTCAGCAGCAAGCTCTGGGTAACAGGGGACAACGGAAGAATGAGGGAGACATATTTCCTTTAGGGTAGACGAAAATTTACCTGTGTTATCTCCCATCTGCTCGTCTTAAGCTAGAATCCTTCAGATACCATTAAAATAATTTTCAGACAGTTAGGGAGGGAAACTGTTTGAATATTTCTGGTCAATCTGATTGATATGAAATAAGTTAAAATAAGCTGAACCCAGAGAGGCTATTTGCATAGTTAGGGAGTCTTAAAAAATTACTAAGACTTTGCAGGACTGGATCCTGACTACTATCGCATACCAAATACTGTAAAGGGGTTTTCATATGTAAAGTCCTAAACAAAGACTCAAATACAGGCTGAAAGAAGTTATCCACTCCAGCCTCTTACATATTTTACAAGTTTATCTGCTGCACTATTTTGAGTATATTATCTAATCTCCCTTCAAGTATTTCCTCTTCTGATATCTCAGGGATTTCTCTTGGCAGACTGCTCCATTGATGTATAACTCTTATTTGGAGGTTTGTCCTCACATCTAATCTAAATGTGTTATGTTTTAGGTGAACAGTCTCCATGGTTGGCCACGATCAAGTCTTTCACTTTCATCTTGTTTCTCTCAAAAACTCATTAAGAGTTCCATATTTTGTTTAAACTAGATGTTCTTTCCATCGTTTTCCTTGTATCTTGCAGCTTTCCTAATGTTCTTCATCTTTGCTGCTTTCTCATCTTCACAGTGTGAAGGTCAAAGGATATCCTAAGTGAGGCCTCAGCTGTCATGTGAATATGTGATTTATTACCTCTCTACTCTACTAAACTCCAGTCTACTAAAGTAGAGTTCTTTGAGTATGTGTTCTTTATATACCAGTAGCATTTCTGATTTTCATTTATATAGACGCGAAGTCTAAAAATGCATTATAACTAGTTGTTTTCCATAAGTTTTAGAACAAAAATAATTCACTGTGTACTGTAAGTAGTGACTGCGACAGATCATTTTTTATTAAAAAACATTTGGTTTTACATTATATACACATTTCTCCCTATGTGCTGTAGAACAATTTCCTTCCCCTCCCTGATCCGGGTAGCCCATGACAAAAGTTGTTGTTGAACAGTCCATCAGCTTTTCTACATAACGAGGACCTGTAAAGAAAAACTCCCACATTTTCCTTTAAATACTCAGAACTCCCAGAATGTAAAAGTTGGCCTGGCCTTTCCTGTCTGCCCCTAAGTTTTGGTTTCTTTATGCATACGGTCAGGCTCAAAGAGTGTTTCTGCGTGAATATGAACTATGTAAAGCTAAGGATCAAACTAGTCTATATGTTCTACCAACAAATAATGTCATTTCAGACAAAATAATCTGCTTACTAACCATTTTAATCAATATTTTCTTAGTCATGTAGCTTACTTTCAGATGCTCTTTGGCCAGCAATCATATCTCCTAGTGTAAGGAACCTAAGTGAAGTGTCGAAGCCAGGCGTGTAATGACCCCTCCATGATCAGTTAAGAGAGGTGGTGGACCTCTCTCAGGTCATCCACTTATCTCGGGTCTGAAGAAACTGCAGTGTTTCTCTTCCAGAAACTGCAGAAGAGCATACTGTGACTAAGCTCCAATTTGCGGTACTTCACCCCCTTTATAGTCAGGTAAAGTGAATTCATTGGGAAGAAGCACAGTTGCCAAGCTGTGAGTCCTCCAGAAGTGCCAGGGAAAGCGGGTCAACAAGCTGTGAGTTTTATGCTGCCCTCACGGCAAACAAGGGAACATGCAGTCCTGCCCTCCCTTTCCTCCCCACACCTGCTCTGGACCACCTCTCCGGGCTCATTTAGGATTTTCCAGTTCAAACACTTTCTTCCACCTTTTGCAGTGTTACTGGGGATGCAATATAAAAATTCAACTAACAATAACTGTTTCATTTACAGCATCAACCTTCTCTTCCATGTAGCGCAAGATCACATTACAAATTTAATTAGGCTGCTAGTCACGTCAGTTCAAATATTGATGAACATTCCTAATAGCCCCATCACTAGCATAGTGTGCTTAATATGGAAGGTGCTGCAGTTAAAGACATCTTGAAAGGACTTGAAAACAAAGCTTCACACACAGCTGGTCAGCATTAAGCATCACAGTGCTTACAAACCCCAAAGTTGATGTTGACATGAAGACAGTTTCTGCTGTCTGGAGTTCTACAGCATTAAGAACTATTTTCCAAATGTCCTTCGTAGTATAGGTGTTCTGAGTGGTTTTCCCCTGGACCCTAAGGAGTTTCCACAGTTCTGAAAGCCTATTTAATTGTCTGGTTTATTTTCCGAATGCCATTTTAATCCACCTCTAATCTTCATTAATAACAACCTTATAATTACTCCATTAACTTTTCCAGATAAAGCATTTAAACTCTTCAGGAACAAATAGCTTTTTGCTGGATCTTGTACTAATTGCTTCATCTAATACCACAACCTTGAGTTTTAAATGTATTTAATGAAAACATAAAGCTCTTGTTTAGTGTAAACATGTTACTGAAACCTGAAGAACACGTGGTGCGAGGGTGAAGATAGTAACTGGTATTACATAGCTTCTAATGATGCATTTTGAAACACTGACAAGGAAGAAAGCTCAATACATTTCCCAAGGGTAAAAATAATACCCTTAGACATTAGCCTTTAACTTGTTTTGACATCTTTGTTCCTGTGTAAAGGTTAAGTAATATGGTCAAATTTTATAAGTAATGCTTTATTAACGAAGTAACTTGCATTAAGGTTGTAAAATTGAACACCAGATCAGGAAATAATAAAAAGTAAAGGTTGTATCATAAAGTTAACTGATCCGTACAGCTAGTGTTCCCCAGATAAGGTACATGCTCAGCTGCCTACAGTATGTGCAATTGTGAGTTACTGCTTCTGAACACCTTAACCTTTTAGTTTCTTCTTTCTTGAATATTTTCATTTACGGCCTGAATGTTGAATGAATGTAGGCTCTTACATTAATTTTACTTTGTTGGAAGAAAAGAATAGCACATCAAAACCCTGTGCTTTCTTTTAGCTGAGCATATAAACCACATACTGTGTCCACATAGCTCTTGGTCCCAAGTTTTTTGCTGGTATACCTGCTAACAGGGAAGTTCTTTGCCTGACGTGCCTGTGTATGTATAGTTATAGTCAGGGAACGGGTGGCTGAGAGACAACAACTGCAGCTGCTTCTCAGATGTGCAATTGCCGTTTAGGAACTTCTAGTGCATTCCAAGGTGAAGTCAAATGACTTCAGTGGGCCGCTGCAGAAGGTAATTTAGCATGACAGTTTTTGACTTTTCCATGAAATGAGATGGAAGCATTTACACAGGCCGCTCTGAGGTATCTTCTGGAAGGCAAAAGCTGATAGCTGATGAGTAGTAAAGAGCCATTTCCAAAACTACTTCTCTGCTGTGAGTCTCTGGACTGGACAGTTAAGTTACTCAGCCTGTGCCTATACGTCAGGAATGACAGGATTACTCCTAGCATTTCAGACCTGCTGTATTTTCTTGAGGTGGGTTGACCCCAGCCAGCAAAGTATCTTCCCCAGCCAGCAAAGTATCTTTTCTCACCCCCACCCCAGTAAGACAGGGGAAGAAAATAGGAAGAACAAACGAGAGAAAAGTCATGGGTCAAGATGAAGACAGTTTAATAGGTGAGGGTTGGGGGAAGCACAGCAAATTACCGCGGTCACCACCCTCCAAGGCAGACCAATGCCCAGCCAGTCTCCAAATAGTCACCTTGGAAGCCAACCCCCTTCTTCTTACTCTATCTTGGTTTTTGTTGCAGAGCGTGACATTATGTGGTATGAAATAGCCCTTTGGCCAGTTTGGGTCAGCTGTCCTGGCAGTGTCCCTTGCCAGTTTCTTGCCCACTCCCAGCTCACTCACTGGAGTGGGGCAGAGTGGGAAAAAAAGGCAACCTTGCACACTGAGGTGGTGCAAGCACGGTTCAGGAACAGCCAAATGTTATCAACACAGTTTTAGCCACAAAGCCAAAACACAGCACCATACTGGCTGATGAGAAGAAAGTTGACTCCATCCCAGCTGGACCCAGTCAGCTGGGTTTCTCCAGCAGCCAGCTTGCTCAGAGAAAGCTGTACTCTACACTAGGGCATTTTGTTTGTGGCTTTTTCAGGTATTAAACCAAAAGTCCGAGGGTTATGGTGTATCTGTGCAGACTGCAACAATATTTTACAAGGCAAAGTTAGCATTCTGTGTGTATGAACTGTTTTAATGGCAGTGCAGAAATAACACTTGTGGACTTGGAAATAGTAATGTATTCTGGATTTTAGGTTTTTAAGCTAACAGATCTTTTGACATGGAAAAAGAGATGCAATATGCCATTGCACATCTTTGAGGGGACCTGTATGTTAAACAAAGGCTGTTAGAACTAAATCTACCTTATTTGTAAGGTACTTGCTGCTGCCATTCTACCCAAGCATGTTACTTGGTTTGAAGATGGGGTAATGTAGCTGAGAACAGACAATGAACTACTGAATGAAAGATCTTGTTGCAACCCACAAGAACAGAGCATGCATTGTGGGATGCTTGGTGATGCACATCTCTGAGGGAAACTGAAGATGTAAAGATGCAGATACCAAAATGAGGTATGAAATCTTGCCCAAATCCAAGTGAAAGGAAGTGTTGCCATTGCAAGGAAGAAATTAGAACTTAGAGAATGCATTAACAGCTTAATTCTGGAAAACGTGGGGCAACAGTGCTGGGCAATGAAACCTGAGAGATCTCCGTTGCTTTGAATGTGCCTGGCTAAATTTAGCCAATTTATTTAGTCGCTCAAGTGTGGACAATTTCAGCCTACAAAGGACTTCAGAAGCACACCTTGTTATTGAGTAAGAATTCAGTAAAAGGCAACTGAATCTGCTGTGTTCCACCCTGAGCTTTTAATTGGGAAAAAAAGTTCAAGGTGGATATTTAGACACTTGTGGCAGAGTGAGGGACTAGTGTTATTTGTTTAACAGATCGGAGATATATGTTATGGAAATGTATGTATAGGAAATATATCTCTTGGTGTACTGCACTTATCTATTCCATCCAACCAAAATTCCCCATGGAAATGTACACTAGGTTTCCATTTCTGATACGGCAACGTAAAGAGTGACAGGACTGTGTATTTAAAAAATGGGCAGAAACAGGAGGAGGAAAATTCATCAGTCTCTTAATAAGAGGAAATACTTCGTATAAAACATCTTTAGAGATGAAGAAAATATGGCTAGTAAGGCATGCAACTGGAAATAAAGAGAAACACAGTAGTATGCTGATCAGTCACTAAGGTTCTGCCTGGGACTGTGGTTCTCGGCTCTGCCGGACAAAGGTCGTTGGGCTTACAAATAGTTACTATCTAAACGGCAGGAACTAAACTAACCTCCATAAACCGTTTGTATGAATCGTGCACAGGAATCAAGCTGTGCACGCTGAATGAGAGTGTCTATTTAATGCTGAGCTTTTACTGGAAACAACTTGGAGCACTGTAACAAAGGAAAGAACACATTGTCATAAATTGCCTTCATTTCTAATGAACCTTTTCATTCCTAACATTAAAAATAACATATTTTAGAGGTCTGCTCAGAGCTTGTCCTTTATACCCTGACTCTGAATGCAGGCTCAAACCTACTAGACCTCTTCCCAGAGAACAGGAGAGAATGGGTACAGGGTAGTTAATATTGTCTTGGCATTACTTGCAGATAACGCATGTGTGACGGCAAAGTAAACGGAAGTAATAAGTCTAGGTTACTCTCAGCTTCAAGAATTAACTGGATTGCTTCAGGATTATATAGGTTTTTTAAAAAAACAAAGAACTTCACAGGAATAAAAAAGTTCTGACTAATAGACTATGTCTATTACCATAATTAACTGCTGTTAACACTTTAGTAGAGACATGCAGTGAAAGTATAGATAAACTTCATTCTGATTTATGTTTGAGGAAAAAATGATTATTTTACTACAAGTGTTTTTTAATTAAAGGGATTCTCTCTTACAAAGGTAGCATATATAGAACTTGGGGAAACTTTTCATGCTTGTGTCAGCAATCTTATGAAATCGCGGTTGGGGCGTCAGCAACTAAAGCATGAGATTTCATGCCTGACTATACAACCCTAAATCCCATGATTGATTCACAATATGATGTTTGGGTCAGAGGATGGAGGTCAAGGGGGTATGTCAGGTGTAGAATACGAAGACTAGTTGAGTTTTTGGCGTGAAGCTAGGGGAAATAAAGTGCATGTACAGGCATTGAAGAAGTGGTAGGAAAATCCTTAATTGAGGGAGCGGTTTTGGATAAATGAATGTGATGTTTATTGTGGGCTCTGGGTTGGTTAACAGAAGTGCTAGCCTAAGGACAGAACGTCAGCCATACTTGAAGAAACATCTATTTTAGCCTAATAGACCTTTTAAACTTCCTTTGTTGTTGCAGTTTTGGGAATCTGGTGGATTTTAATTGGCTTGCTTCATGTGAAAAAAATGATACTCATTCAGGAACTGGTCACAAGCTCACTGGTGGTAAGGGAATACACGGCTGTGTAGTCCAGTGCAAATGTTTTGTCACAGGAGCATGAACTTCGCAAGGCCAACATACTCTTCTGCAGTGAAGCCACAAGTGAGTTATGTGTCCTGAAAGGGTCCCATGAAGACAATTATGCCATGCCCCTGGCTACATATTCCTGGTTCCTTATATATTGTACATAGAGACTATTTTAGATATATTTATTGAGTGTCTTACAACTTTTACTGGTATTGTTTTTCATTTTTCTCGACTTCTAAGCCAAGCTCCTGTAGTATGATGGGGTTGAATGTTTATGCCTCAGGGGAAGAGGAAAATGATAAATAAAGAAGTATTGAAACCATTAGGAATAGCTTTTCTGTACAGTGTATTAGTTGATGTTCTTTAAGTCATATATTATATGGGGATAAGAAAATCTCTAGTCCACTGCATAATGATAATTTCCAGCTTTTGGGTGGTACTCTGTTGTTTCTAACCCTCCATAGGTCACCAGGAAGCCAAATTTGTGTCTCTTGTCTGTTTTGAGTTACAGGCAATACATCTGGGGGAAAGAATGAAAAAAATTATGTGTTTTAGAGTTCAGTTTGCTTTTTTTTTAAAAAAACATCAGCCTCTCATTGTTTGATCAAATCTTTTAACTTTTCTTATTTGCACTCATTTTTTTATTTTAGTTTCCTCCATCATTTGTTTCATTCCTTCTTTTTTTTCCCTTTCCTCATGTTTTTTGCTGTCTATCCCCCCTGCATATTGACAGTATTTTAGCTTGTAGAAGGGTCATAATTAACAGGTGAATCTTGTCTGAATAGAATAAAAGCAAACATATTACATGGTTTTCCCTGTAATTAATTAATTGCCTGCTGAAATTCTTGAAGACGTGTAAGCTGTGTTTGCAAGAAGGGGTTAGTGAGTAGTGAGCAGGCAAGAGGACTGAAAAATACATGAAATACATGCGTCACTGCTCTGCAGAGTACAGTATACGCTTGTTCTAGGTATTCTCTCTGTATTTCTCTATTTAGATAGGGGCGTGTCTGTTAATATATTGCAATCACACCTCTCTAACAGAGACAGATCTATCACCAGAAATTAACTATTACATTGTATAGAAAAGGAACTGTAAAAGGGTAAACCAAGCTTTTCTTACCCTGCTTTTCCCAGTGACATCGGTATTGCAATCCTCATTTCCTACCATTTTCACATAACATTTGATATATGGTAGTCTTTATACGAAACCTCTGATAGGGTTGTAATTATTTTAACGCTGTCAGAATGTGCATGCACATACCTTTGCCATCTTGCGTACTTTTCTTGGCATAAAATATAGGGTAAGGAGGGTAAAAATTTCAAGCGTTTAATGTAATACTAACGTAGTACTCGTCATTACTATAGCTGTAAGCAATCGAATAGTTGCATAGGTGCCGAACTACTGGCAGGAAAGTGTTCTCCCCTCTGAAGGCACTTCGCAGCGCTGTGCTAGCACACTTCAGGCGCTCAGACCCATTTGGTATCTGTGGAGTTAACCGAGCTAAGCTTTACTGCCTCTTTCACCGGGAACGCAATTGGTGTTTACCTATATAAGGAAACCTGTTAGACCTCCGCGAGCTCGGCAGGGCTGCGGGCCGCCTGCGAGAGGGGCGAGGAGCGAGCCCACGCCCGAGTGGGTGGGAGGGGAGGCAGTGCGAGCGCCGAGGCCGGGCAGAGCGCAGCCCCCCGG
>NW_010527531.1:0-3108 GCF_000687285.1 Phaethon lepturus
TCAGTGGCGAATTGACCCCCGTGTCCCGTTGCCTGGTGGAGACACACACCGGGTGGGGGGCGGCTGCTGACTGGAGGTCGGTTCGGCTCCACCCCGAGCTCCTAGGGCCTTAGCCGGCAAGGCCAGCAGACTGGCCATGGGGCCTTGGTGGAGAAGGGGCGGCTGGGGAAACTTACTGCTCCCTACCACAGGGAAATAACTTGCTCCGGAAAGTGGGGGCCGTTTCTCAAGATTAGTGTCTTTATTAACGGTAGTTCTCCAAAGAGTTCCGCATTTCTCAGGATTTTGTCCTAAGTCTTGGGAAAAGGCCGCAAATTCCCAGCCTGTTCTCAAGTTTCTGAGTAGGTAAAAGACAAAGGGAGAAGCTGAAGACCAGCTTCCTGATGATAGTGAGAGTGATGCACTTCTGATGATACTTTAGACAGAACAATTAGCATGAGAATTACCTTAATCCGCGGCTGAGATACTTCATAACGGCGACTTTGATGATACAACGGTTATTCCTTTCAGAAAGCTGCCATTACTCCACCGAAACAAAAAAATAATTCTATTGTTTGAAGTTCAAAGTGAAGGTCTGAGTTGTCGCTATTCCCATTATACTACCACTTTTTCAATTTCAAGATTAAGTGGCTATGCTTGTGGGATAGAGGAAAAACTTGCCACGGTCTGAAGGGAGAAGGTTGATTGTATCTTTTTCCTATATGAAGTTGGCAGAACAGTCTTTCAATAAGCCACTGTGTTACAGGTTTCATGCTACTTCAGTAGTGACTAAAAGGTCATTTTTGATGTTCTTTGACTTAGTTGCAGAATAAGTATTTCGTTTCAGTCAGAGACCTGAGCAGGGCAAAAAGGTATGTTACTAATTGATATGTGGTGATACCATTGTTCTATACCTGCCTAGAACTGAGGAATAAATGACAGTGAAGTTTCATGGCATGACTTACCGCTGCTGAAAGAAGCAGTGCTGCCAACCTCTGCTAAGCTACCACCAGTGCTCTCCTGACCGCAGTAATGTCCTCCATCTTACGAAGCCAGCAGAAAGACATTTTTTGATCAGCTAGTTTTGCCAGATTAGTTAGCTGAACCAGCTTGGAGGGAAGAGTGAGGTTTGGCACAGACTGTATTTTTTAGTAGCAGCAAGCCATTACTGTCTTAGCTAGGCTGAAACCTAATCCTAAATTAGGTCACTTTATCTCAAGTTTCTGAATTGTAGGTTCTTGGCACATTCTCTTGTAAACTTGAATCATGCCAAAGTTGGAAAGATAACTTTTTTTCTTTCATTTATTCAGTTACTGCTGCATCTGCTATTGCCAACATTGTGAAGAGTTCGCTTGGGCCAGTTGGTCTGGATAAGATGTTGGTGGACGATATTGGGGTAAGAAAGCTTTATTTAAAAGGTGTCAGGAGGACTTGTATTCCTGTGTAAAAGTGCTTCCACTTGATGTGCTTTGCAGGTCTCAATGTGTGCATTCATATTCTTTCCATGTTTCTGAGAGGGAGGGGGTGGGAGAAAATGGCTTTTCTGATAAAAAGAAAGTGCAGTTTCTGTACTGGTAACATTTATGTTGTTACAGTGGGACTCCTGATTAAAAAGAAGCATTAAACATGTGGTATAAATAGTTATTTTATGGGCATTCACAAAGAATAATTAACTTCTTGTAACACAACAGTAAAAATATAATAGAAATGTGCTTCATACTAACATTTGATTTCTGAAAATTAGGACGTGACCATTACTAATGATGGTGCAACCATTCTGAAACTGCTAGAAGTGGAACATCCGGCTGCAAAAGTTCTTTGTGAGCTGGCAGACCTGCAAGACAAAGAAGTTGGCGATGGGACAACCTCAGTGGTACGTAGAAAGTTTTACAGGCAGATACATCAAAAGTCAGGTGTTCCATAATCACAGTGTGGCTTTTGTTTTATCTGTTATGGATCTTGATGCAATGTGGATCAACTATACAGAACGAAGGACCTTGTGGTTGACTGTATAACAGTTTTTTAAAGTAAATTACAGAATAAAGAAATTAGACCTGTGCTTTTTTAGAGATGCTAGTTTTCACATGCATCTGGTGCTCTGGAATGCAATTTGCTTACTGCAGTTTGTGTATTTTTTCCTCTCTGGAAGATTGAGGATAGATTCTGAATTAAGGGTCTTAATTTTTAATAACCATCAGAAATTAAAGTATTAGGGCTAATAAGGATGCTGAGTGTTGAAAACTTGCCTGAGACTTGGACAACTTGTCAGGGGATGGAATCAGGTGGCTTTTAACTGATGTCAGAAACTATAATTCTAGATTGCAAGTACTTCTTTCCACTGAGTAGACACTGAAATATTTGTGATTCTACTTTCCAGTTAGTGACAACAAGTAGTTACTTTGCTTGTATGGAATACATGTACTTAGCGTTTGTATTTCAAACAGGTAATTATTGCTGCTGAACTTCTAAAAAATGCAGATGAGCTAGTGAAACAGAAAATTCATCCTACCTCCATTATTGGTGGATACCGACTTGCTTGCAAGTAAGAAACTAATAGAGTTGAAGTACATTGCGTTTTTTAAGGTATAATAACTGCATGCTTTTTGTTTATTTCTGTATTTGTGACTACATTAATACAAACCTCTTGGTGCAAAGTGGATATGGTGTTTTGGTTTGGGTGTGTATTTTGGGCTTTTTTTTTACGGTTTGGGGTTTTTAAATTTATTTTGAATTTCTGTAGTCTTACATTAAAATGTCGTGTCATTGTCCTAGAAAATGAATTGATTTCATCCTTGTGTTCTTTAAGATAACATTTAGAAGGGCTGAAAACATGTAAGATTTTTGTCTCTGTGAGAGTGAAACTCTTTACTGGTATTTGTCTTTATTCTACAGGGAAGCAGTTCGCTACATCAATGAAAATCTTATTATTAACACAGATGAATTGGGCAGGGAGTGCCTAATTAATGCTGCTAAAACATCAATGTCCTCTAAAATAATAGGAATGTATCCTTTGACTTCATCAACTTAAGTGAGAGTGAGTGAGTGGAGAGCCTGAGTAGTTAGACTATTTTCCTTCATAGCAGTTTTTGTGAATGGGGTATAGTATAAATAGTATTATCTGTAGTATTA
>NW_010527532.1:0-306 GCF_000687285.1 Phaethon lepturus
CCACGCCCGGCCGGGGAGGCGGGTCCCGTCAGGGAGAAGGGGGTGAGCTGCCGGGCCACGGCTGCTCCTGGTGCCAGCGAGGGAGCCCCAAAAATGACTGAATTTTCCCCGTTCTGGAGGCAGCACGGGTCCTTTCCACCCCTCCTGCCAGGGAGGTGTTTCGGGATTGTTTGGGTGGCGGTGAGCTGAGACCTGGCAACTCGTGTCAGCCAGCTGCCAGCCTCCAAAGGGACAGAGGGACGTGCGGCCACCGGAGCGTCCCCACCCTGCCGGGTCACCGTCAGCGCCTCAGCCTGCAGGGCCCAT
>NW_010527533.1:0-646 GCF_000687285.1 Phaethon lepturus
GGGTATCTGGGGGACCTTCGAGGGGCGTCCTGGGGGAGCATTGAGGGCGTTGGGGAAGGCTTGGGGGTCCTGGGGGAGCGCTGAGGGCATCTGGCGGGACTTTGAGGGGTCCTGGGCGCATCTGGGGGGACTTTGGGGGGTCCTGGGGGAGCGCTGAGGGCATCTGGCGGGACTTTGAGGGGTCCTGGGCGCATCTGGGGGGACTTTGGGGGGTCCTGGGGGAGCGCTGAGGGCATCTGGCGGGACTTTGAGGGGTCCTGGGCGCATCTGGGGGGACTTTGGGGGGTCCTGGGGGAGCGCTGAGGGCATCTGGCGGGACTTTGAGGGGTCCTGGGCGCATCTGGGGGGACTTTGGGGGGTCCTGGGGGAGCGCTGAGGGCATCTGGCGGGACTTTGAGGGGTCCTGGGCGCATCTGGGGGGACTTTGGGGGGTCCTGGGGGAGCGCTGAGGGCATCTGGCGGGACTTTGAGGGGTCCTGGGCGCATCTGGGGGGACTTTGGGGGGTCCTGGGGGAGCGCTGAGGGCACTGAGGGGACTTTGGGGACGTTTGGGGCATCCTAGGGAAGACTTGGGGGTCCTGGGTGACCCACCACGCTCCGTGGTGACCTTTGGGGGAGTCCTGGGTGAGCCTGAGGGCCTTTGGGG
>NW_010527533.1:863-1239 GCF_000687285.1 Phaethon lepturus
CATGGGTGGTGGTGGGGACGCCCCACGGGCTGGGTGTCACCCCCCTGTCCCCCTCCCCAGGAAGAGGAAGTGGTGGATAAGATGGATGACGACGTTTTCTTGCGCTGCATCGAGTCCAACATGCTGACGGACATGACGCTGCAAGGCATTGAGCAGATCAGCAAGGTGGGGGGACAGGGGGGCACCCATGGGTGCTGGGGTGCTGGGGCTCCTGGTGGGTCCTGAGGAGCACGTGCAGGTCTCCATGGGGACTTCTAGGAGGTCAAGGTCACCTTACGATGACACCTGTAGGCACCTAAGGAGGTCCATGGCTGCCCAGGGGGGAGCCTGCGGTGGCCAGGCAGCACCCATGGGTGCTCCTGTGTGCGCCAAGGCT
>NW_010527534.1:0-373 GCF_000687285.1 Phaethon lepturus
GCCCGGCTGGCTGGCACGGGGTGGTACGTGTGTTTATTTTTCATCTTTATTTTCTTCTTTATTTATTTATTTATTCTTCTTTATTTTTCTTCTTTATTTTCTTCTTTATTTCGACCCTTTTTGGGGTCGTGGTGTTGCTCCTGTGAGGTCCCGGGGCGGTGGCTTTCATGGCAGGGGCGGCCCGGCTGGCTGGCACGGGGTGGTACGTGTGTTTATTTTTCATCTTTATTTTCTTCTTTATTTATTTATTTATTCTTCTTTATTTTTCTTCTTTATTTTCTTCTTTATTTCGACCCTTTTTGGGGTCGTGGTGTTGCTCCTGTGAGGTCCCGGGGCGGTGGCTTTCATGGCAGGGGCGTACACACCGGCGCAG
>NW_010527534.1:519-5579 GCF_000687285.1 Phaethon lepturus
CGATTTTGCCACCGTCCTTGGGCGACGCGGGGGAAAACCCCTTTGCTGGTGCAAAGCGATGGATCGGCGCCGATTTACGCCCTTCGGCGTAAATCTAAACCCTACAACCCAGTCCCCGGTTGAATGTGGAAATCTTGGTCGCTGTTGACCTCTTCAAAGGGAGCGCTGGGCTCTTGGCTGGGACGTGCCGAGGGGTTTAGATCCCACGGTGTCAAATCTGTTCTGGTTTCTCCAGGATACCGGCAGCTCCTGCCGGGATTTCAGCTGCTCGAGCCCCCCCCGGCACCCCCCGCCACACTTGGTGCCCCTGCCGTGATTTCAGCTGCTCGAGCCCCCCCCGGCACCCCCAGCACCCATGGGTGCCTTTGCAAAGGCTGTGCTGTGCTGGGTAACTCAAAGTGGTTTCAGCATCCGAGGAAGTGCGACTCGGCTGATAGTCTCAGATGTTACAAAAATGAAGATTTTTTGCAGGATTTTGTTTGCTGTATGAGATTCTGCTTGGTGCTGCCATGGGGTTTGCCAGGTTTTGGTAAAATCTGTCCTCAATTTTAATGTCCGTGCATCCTCGTCCCCCGGAAAAATAAGGATAACAGCCAAAAAAAAAGTGCTTGCTCTCATGGCTCTGCCAATATATGAATCTGCTTTTGGGGTGAATAAGCGGGGGAATATGAACCAGGAGCAGCGAGGAGCATCCCCGCGGGGTGACAGCTTTTGGGCTCCAGCAGCACCGATATTTACAGCCGGCGTGGAGGAGCGGCAAAATTGGCCGCGATTCAGGGCAGAGCAGGGAAAATGTTTGGAATGAGGCTCCGGGAGCTTCATCTCTCTCCTTATGGGTAGGAAAGGGCTTATCCGGCTCGCAGGCTCCCTCCCTCCGTGGGGAAGAGAAAAATTTGGCAGCGGAGGGCTCAGAGATCCGGAGGCAAAAGCTGAACAAATTGAAAGTGGAAACGAGGAAGACGCGTTTCAGGGCGAGGTGCGGTAACCGCCGCGCGGGCTTGCTCACGACTGCCGTGGCTCAAACGGAGCCTGGGGGGCTCTTGTTTTGCTTTTTTCCCCCTCTGAATATTTTTGCTCTAGCTCAAAGAAATGCATTCATGGAGCAGAGAGGCACAGCCGCTCCTCACGGAGGCACCATGAGGCTGCCGGGGCAGCGGTGCTGACAGCAAGCCTGGGGTTTTCACATGAGTTTTGGGAGAGTTTTGGCAACCAGATCGTATTTTGAGCTGGAGACACACCTCGGTGCCAAAGGGAAGCCCATCCCTCAGTAATCCCAACCTAGCAATGTTGCAGTCGTAGCAAAATGGGATTTTGCGTCTTTTCCTTCCCAACCGCCTTGGGCTGCACCAACCCGGCGCAAAGCTGGTGCCCGTCCCCAAAACCTCACAACCTGAACCCAAAATGGTGGTTGCAACCAGCCACGCGGGGAAAAAGCCAGAGCGACGAGGCCGCCTTTGCCTCGTCACGGTGAGTCAGCGGCAACCTCAAGACCAGCGAGGCCGTGCCAACTGCTGGCTCACCCGCCAGCAAAGAGGAAGAGGGCCCAAGGCAAGCCCAACAACTCAACAAAAAGCCATTTGCGAGTCTTTTCAGGAAGAGCCACCCGGTGCACACACAAGGGGCTGGCAGGAAAACGCGATGCAGTTTCCACAGGAGCATTCCTGACGGCGGCCTGGGGATCTGTGCAACCCTTCTCCGTTAAAATTAGCAGTGAGGAATGTGCGATTCCTATCAGGATGGCTTATGGAAATGATAAACAGAAACAGAACAAATAAAGTTTTATGTGTGGATTTAGAAATCTCGGCAGCTGGAGCGTTCAATTCCCCCGCCGTGACCATCAGGCTTGTAGGAGAGGGGGAAAAAAATTAGAGCGCAGGCTGCTTCCAGAAGTTGCACATTTTAGCTAAATTAGTTTAATAAACAATTTGGTTTATGATTCAAACTTGCTTAACCACACAAGCAAAACTGATACAAATCAGTCGTAGGCTGGTATGCGCTTGCCGGCCGCATTTACACGAATCTGCAAGCCGCTCCTCACTCATCGTGTGCATGTGTGGACACGACCCATCACGGATAAGGCTTGGATTAATTCAGAAAAGTGGATAGAAGAAGAATTTGAAGCATTTACCCCCAAATCTTGCTTTGGCCATGACCAAAACGAGGTGGCGCAGGAGGAGCACCGGCGCAGTGCGGGTGATGGTCTTCCAACCCTGCGTTGTGTTGAGGACCTGCACCATTTTCTCTTTGCCGAGCACATCCCTCCTGTACCCGGACGGTCTTTCAGATTCATTGACAATTTTCTCAGACGTTCTTTTTAAGCTGTAGAGATCTTCGTTTTGGGTTGCCATAACTACAGAAATAAACATAGAAGATTCTGGTGGTGGATAAAAATGACTTGTGGTTTTTGACTGACCAACTTCTCTGCACTCAACTTCCAGATGCTTTGAAAAGGAGGGCGTTTCAGAGAGCGCTGGTGACGTCGTCTGGGAAAAGTAGGGCTGCTCAAAGCCATTCAAAGTGGAGTCCCAAAATTTAGGGCATGGTGTTGTAAGAGCTGATGGAGCTACAGAGAGGGGTGTCTAAGCTTAGTGACATACATGAAGGTGCAAAGGGAAAAAATGATGGTGCCTTCCCATGTGCACTTCATATGAATGATGAAGGTGGTCTGCAATTTGTTCAAAAAGCTCCTAGTAGGTATATTCACATCCTAGCAGATATCAGAAGTGTTGATAAACGGGAACTCAGGTCTTGCCTTCTCTGTTTTCCCCCCAAAACACTGAGAGTCTTTGAAGGTCCCAGACTCAGCTGCCCATTTGCTTTTCTTGCCATGTGCTCTGGTGGCACAGAGAGGTCCAAGCCATGCATGTCCCCATTTCTGCTGAACAAACCCCCTCTGTGAGCTTCATCTCACTCAACTGCCACCACCAAAATCGTTGGCACAGTCCCTGACTCGTTCTTGAAGCCCCAACACAGATATGTGATGGATGGTAAGAGCAAAGACACAGTCTTAGGGGACTCCAGCTCTACATGTTCTGATGAGGAGTCCCATGGTGTCCTCCTGTGGATGAAATCCCAGCCACCAGCAGATGCGTTTTTGGGAACCTCCCTTGGAAAACCTGCCAGGGAGGAGACCAATAGTTCTCCTTTGGGAAAAGCAAAGCCCATAGAAGAAAAGTTAGTGGTAAATGAATGAAAGTCCAGCAAAGGAACTTGGAGCTGTGAAGATCTCAGCCCGCTAGCGGGGCTGCCTAACGTAAACCAGATTTCTGTAGGAAATAACTCTAGGACATTTCCACCACAAACTATGCACTGCTGCTGCTTGGATAAGTCCATACGCTGTCATCCCAGTCTATTTTTTCCCCATCTTCCCTTCCAAGCATTGTTCCAAGCCTGAAGACGCTGCCGCAGCCAGCTGGGTGCCCTGGGAAATAACTTTCCCACCACTTTCTCTCTCCTCATGAAGGACAGGGAGGGAAGCAGACAAGAGGTCTCGCCGAAGTCAGCGGGAAGTACGCGGTTGTGTGTGTGTGTGTTATTATTTAGGATCACGGTTGCGAAGAGGCAGCGCTGGCTCTTCATCCCTATCACCAGCGGAGCAAAGCTGGGCTTGAGTTGGTTGCTCAGGCTCCTCACAGGAGTGCGTGGGGTGGGCTGGGAAGCAAGAAGCCTGGCTTGAAAGTCAGGATGGAGAAGACAATATCCATCTGCTTTCCAGGAATGGAGGATGAACACAAGGGACCGTGACCTCAAGCAGAGCTGAACGGGCCAACACAGCCCCAGCTTGCTCTCCTCTTCCGTGCCGGATGCTCAGAGGCGCGGGACACGTCTGCCCTGCGGCCCCACGGCTCTGCCAGCTTCTTGGTTGCTTGAATTGCTGAATGAAAGGAAAGCCTGAAAAGGGCATAATTTGCATTCCTGGAAAAGGCAACAATTCCCCAAGACAATTTTCTAGGTGAAGAATGGGATTTCTGATAAATCGGTATTTTTTTTTTAAAGTTGTCTGCTTTCCATAGAGATTCTGGGATTGACGTTGCAAAAGAGGGGAAGGAATCAACACAAACTTACACAGAAATACTCACTGTGTGGGAGTAAACTCGGTAGAGTTTGATTTTTAGCTGAAAAATAACATTTTTCTGGGGGTGGAGAGGAACCAAATTAAATCAAAACATGTTTTGACCAACTCCCCCCAAAATCCCGGCATCTTCCTCTCCCAAAGCCTCCTGGGTACTGGAGTCTGTAACCCAAGCAGTCTTCCCAGCATGGCACAGTGACTCTTTCTTCCATCCTTTCGAGATCCTGTAGCCCTTTCTGTCTGCAAAAGCAAGCTCTGATCTTGCTTTGAAGACCGTAACCCTCCAATGAGATGCCTTCAAAGGTTTAGCAGTAGCTGACCAGAGGCAGGTGTAAAGCGCTGCATCTTCTGAGATGAAGCTGGTAATGCAACATTGACAAGACTGAAGTGAGAGCGAAGTTACCCTCACTGGTAGGCGTAGGGATAAGCAGGTAAAGCAGATAAAAGCTGGCTGTGAAAGTAAGTCAGATATGATTTGGTCGCTGGCATCTCCCCCAGGCCTGCAAGCAACATTGTGCTATTATTTTGGGCAGCAGAAATCTCAATCTCCAAAGACAGCCCAGCTCTGAGGTCCAAAGAGACCTTTGAAAAGAGCGGGGGATGGAGGTGAAAATGGAAAGCGTTCAGAAAAAATCACAGTTGATGGGATTTCTAAAGGGTTTGCAACCCAGTGCAACGGCTGTTGGAGGTCAGCGCTGATGGCCGGAGATTTTGGTAGCCATCCAAGGCTTTGGAGGCAACTGAGAGGGATGGATACCGCCATCTGCCTGGGTGAAGTGGCCCAACCAACCTGCCAAGGTCTTCCTGGTGCATGACAATACCACCAATGTGCCCCGAATAATTCATGCACTTCCAAGGCCACCTTGATTCTCTGGGCAGGGAGAAGTCTCGTTTCCAGGAGCCGGAAATAGGGCAGCCCAATGGGGTCTCAAGGCGCTTGGGGGTCTTCATCCTGTAGGTCCAGGCTGGCTGGTGTGAGGGCAGCAGG
>NW_010527534.1:5599-6172 GCF_000687285.1 Phaethon lepturus
CGATCGGCCCCTCAACAGCAGCTGCCTTGGCCCAAAGCCCAGGAAAGGATTTATACCACCAAGAGCAAAAGGATAAACCTCACCTCTGCGTCGCTGACAGCTAAAGCTACCTGGAAGAGGAAACTTTATTTTTTAACGCAGCATTATTTGGACATCTGTTGGAGAAAAGTTTGGGGAGTCTGGGCATTCCTTCCTGGGGCCAATCCAATTAACCCAGCTTGGGGAGAGCTTTACGAGTGCAAGCAGGGTAGCCGTGGTGTTGGGTCTGCAGGTCCCTTTGGGCAAGGGTGATGGAGGGTTTAGCCCTCCCATGGGACGTATGGCTTCACCTCTGAAGCCCAACCGCAGGAGCATGAGGGCTCCTAACCCCGAGCTTGGGGTGCATGGGCTGGATGGGGTTGCTTTCATCCCATGGCCCTGAAGATCTTCCCAGCTTTCCTGATTCCCCCTAAAATCCCCCCATCATCTAGGATTTGGGGCTAGCCATCGCCCGTCTTTGCAATTTTGACAAAGTAAAGCAAATAAAAGTATAAGCAATAAAGTAAAATTGAATGTAGTGATCCTTTTGGTAGG
>NW_010527534.1:6218-35245 GCF_000687285.1 Phaethon lepturus
ATTGCTGGGGGTGAGGAAGATGCTGCTCCTGGAGATTAATTTTGGATGTCCCCAGGGCTTTATCAGCAGCTGGTGGGACAGGGAAGGAGGAGCATCTCCTCCATTTCACAGCTGCTGTTGCAAACCTCTTACCACCGCTCACTCTTGCGCCTCCCCGTATTGCACCGCTGGGTTTCCCACGGAAGAAACCGGGACCTGAGCGCGAAGAAATCCTCTGCAGAGAGCAGGGCAAGCGGGGGGTACCCCGGCGGCTGCCAGGACTCGGGGTGACCTGCCCCGCCGCCCTGCTCCCACCCTCCCGGGGAGCCGACTTCAAAACGCCGGCCGGTAACGTGAACCCAGCCTGCCCTGTAGGAATGAAGGGTTTTACCAGAGCTGGTACCGAAAATTCCCCGAGTCCCTGAGCAGCGTGTAAGCCCTGGGAGTCTAAACATGTTCCCTGGCATTAATCACGGGTAATAGAAACCAGAGCTGGCTCTTGTCCCCGCTGAGTCAATGCAACCCTTGACAACGCGTTGGGAAATACGCACGCAGGCTGAGAACGGGGCATGAAAGAAATTCCAGGCAGGGCTTTTTTTTTTTTTTTTAAGTGGAATTTCGAAATTGGAAAAACATAAAGGGAATAAAAATAGAAACAACAACAGCAGAAACCTCAGCGATCTGCTGGCCCTGAACCTCCCTCTTCTACCTCGCTCCTCTACCCCCCTGGCCACCTCATCCAGCTCCCTACGCAAGGTTTGGCTGGGCTGGGGGGAGCAGGTGGGACCCTGGGGCAGAGACAAGCCTCCTGTGATGCTGTTGGCGATTGGTTTCATGGCACCCTGGAGCAAAGGTGTTGAGGTGGCACCAGCGCCGCACCGTCCTACGAGACCTCCGTGAGTCCCACTGCGATTTCAGGTGCCACCGCTTGACATTAAAACATCTCATCCCAACCTTTTTTGCCGTAAGCTGTGGAGATGTCGCCCAGGGTGTCAGGTCTAAATCCTTGCTGCCGACCCTTCTCCATCCCTGGGCATCTCACGTTTGGTTCTTTCCCCCTTCTCCAGCTGTGTTATATGGGATGAGCTCAGCAGAAGATCACTGCGAGACTAATTGCAGTCGCAGGGACCGTTACAAGCACTTAAGAGAGATGGACTCTCGAAACACTTAATGAGGTTTCACCGAAGTGGCAGCGAAATGATCTCCTCTCCCCACTATTTTAGGAAGCGATCGATAGACGCTCCTGATGGGGAGATAAATCTCTCCACAACTTCACCGGCTGGTGTCAAAAAGCGAAAGGGTTGATTTTGAGTCGGTGTCCATAAGCATCTGGAGTCACTGGGGTGCTTTGGAGCAGCAGGGCGTGATGTCCAGACAAAGAAAATTGCAATCAGGAGAAAAAAAAAAAACCAACCCCAGACCCCTAAACAACCATCCTCCCGCGCTGCAGATTTTCCCACCAGATGAAAACTTGGATGTTTTATAGAAATGTTAAAAATGTGATGACAATTCCAGCCCCTGCTGCAGCCTCACGCTGTTCCCTGGGGGGATGCTGAACTCCAAACAGCTTGAACCCACCCCGGTCCCTCGTCTCGGAGGAGTTATCCCTCCAGCAGAGGTTTCGGCGCAGAGCAGGACCGTTTTCTCTTTCTCTTTAAATTCCCGGTGCTTTGATGCTGGTCCGATGGAGGGAACGTGATGCCTGCGGAGGGCACGTGGAAATGTTCCTTGAAACATTTTTTTTTGGCAAAGGTCACCTAGGCATAAAGTTTTAGCATTTCCTTAAGCGGGGAAACTGAGGCACGCACGTGGGCGCAGGAGTTGGCAGTGCCTACATCCCCCAACGCTGCTCCTGGGGGAAAAGGAAAGCTGAGATTGCGCTCTCCTTCGGCGTCTTCCCCCCTTTCCCAAAACAACGACGAAAAGAGAGTGGAAACCAGCTATTTTATAAAAACTTCTTTCTTAAAGGCTCCGCTGAAAGCACCTTAAGAATAATACTGTGTATTTGCAATATCGTAGCATCTAAGAGCCTCTCCGAGGGAAGAGGTCATGTTTATCTGCGATCTGCGAGAAAAAAATGGGGCAAAAAGCGATGGTTCCTGCCCACGCACTGCGGCGTTGAAAGAGATACTCTGTCCCAGATGGATGCAATTAGGGGGAAGGCAGCAAGAAAAAATATTATGCAGGTGCTGTGGGACGTTTCTGGAAACTTCAGACGCTGCTTTTCCCAATGCTTGAAATCCTGCTCCTATTTACTGAGTTATGGCTGTTTTCCTGCATGCGCAGCCCGGTCCGGGAGGCTTAGGAAACACTTGGAGGGTGCTGGAGGATATTTTACCTTTTTTCCTTTTGCTGCTTTTCCCACTTTTACGCCCAGCTGCATCCCGAAAATTTGGTTCTCGCAGGCTCGCCGCTATCTGCCACCACGCTGGAAGGGCTGGCTCTTGGCGCAGGTTACTCTCCACCGTGGGACTTGTGGCTTTGAAATAAGCTCTTTTTTTGCTCCGATTATCCTGCACGGATAAAAAACCCCAAGTTTTTCCAAGGAAATCACCGCGGGGAGGCTCCTCGCTGCCGGCTGGTCGCTGCCGGCTGTGAGAACTTGGGCTTTTAGGAGGGATTTTTGGCGACTTGGTTTGTTTGATTTATTTATTTTTCCTCCGGCAGAGAAAAAGGGGATGCAAATGGATTTGGGAGGGTGGCATTGCTCCGGGTGGAGGGCATCGCACGTGCCCGTGGGGAGCCGGGCAGTGGTTTTTATTTTGGCCAGGATTTTCACAAAAACTAGTGTGAAATGCCCCATCCAATCCCCAGGTTATGAAGGGGAGGGCGAACCCCATCTCTGCTCCGTGCCTCAGTTTCCCCGTCTTATAAATGGTATTGAAAAGTACTTCTCTGTGGGTTTTTTGGGCAGAAGGGGTCCCCAGCCTCTGCATTGTAGGTCCAGGGCACGGAGCTGAACACCACCAGTGGAAAGGATGGAGGAACGGGGGGAAAAAAATCCCCAAACTGGGGGAAAGTCCTGTTTCCATTGCCACGCCAGCAGCACGGCAAATCCCCGATGGCACCGTTCTTCGCAGGGACGGGAGGAGCCAGTTTTCCTGCCTCCTGGTATTTTTAGCAGCCGCCGCCCCTGGGCAGCTCATCCCAATCAGTCAGCCGCCATCTCCTGTTCAGAGATTTCGGTGACAATGCGTCTTACGCAGGGTCATTTCCTGCGGGGCAGGCTCCTGCTGGCCACGGCAACACTGCGAGCTTCTGTTTGACATCTGCTCCTACTTCTCCCGTGGCCTTTTGGGTCACCGGCTCTGCCCGGCACATCTCCCCTTTCACCCCGGCTCGCTCGGCGGGGACGGAGCGAGGGAGCATCGTTCCCTCCCCGTCTCCCGCTGTCGCTGTCTCCGATGCCCCCGCCATGAGTTTTGGCATCTGGATGTGTTCCTCGCCCCTGTGTGAGGTCATCCATGTGGGCCACATTTGGTGGCACTGGCCTTTGACCCGTTGCTCCCAAAGCAAGCAGCTTTTCCCGTCAGATAACTCTCTCTGTGTTGGTGGGGCATCGTCGCTCCAGCACAGTGCGCTGCGGCGCTGAGCCTGATGTTGTACGAGCATGCTGCCCACTTGGCACCCGCCTTTTCACCCAGGATTTTGGGTCCAGCGACCAAATTTATCATGAGCGTAGGGGTACTGGGCTGCAGCACAACCTCAAGCCCGTATTAGACATCAGAGAATCTCCACAGCAGCTTCCGTGAGCCTGTCGGAAACTCCGTGGTTCCTGCCTGGTAAAATGAAGGGTTTGGCTCCCCACCAAAGGCAATCAGCTTCCTGCTTTCCAATAAAACGGCTTTGGTAATGACATGAGGGAATATGGTCCTCAGAGGAGCCGTGGAGACGGAGGTTCTCCGCCATCGGCAGCAAAGTTTATGGCCCTGGAGCCTTGTTTTTTCACATGAAACCCCACCAAAATGTCAGTAAAATTTCTTCCTTGCTAGTTTTATATGGCAACCTCTCACCTGGGTGAAACATCAGGCTTGCCAGCGTGTGGGTATATTCGGGTATCACTGGGTTGGGATGGGAAGGTCCCCATGGCCGCCTCTGTGCTTGGGCAGGAGGATGGGGCATCCCTGGGAAATCAAGCGTGTGGTTTTAATTTTCCTCTCGATCCGTAGAGAAAAGGAAAGCAAGAAGATTTATGGCCTCCCTTCTCCTCCTCCAGGTTTATAAATAGCGTTTATCAGGTGCTGGGCACATGGTGGCTTTTGGGGGAACGGTGAAGAGGGATCAAAAGCAACGTTGGGTTCCTCCTCCTCTCCCTTTTCAACATGTCTAATCTCTGCTCCCATCTATAAATGGCCACATTAACCTCTCCGATTTGCTGGGGGGATTTCACCACCTGAAACCCTTGAAACCAGCCCCCGGCTTCTGTGCACCAGCCCCGACTCCCCACGGCTTTGATGTTTGCCCTTGGGAAGCTCAGGTCATCGCGTTGATGTGGGGGGAGAGGGAGAAGCTCCAAGGGTCCACGTGAGGGGACCCCACTTCCACGGCGCTTCGTGGCACTCACACCATTAAAAGGGTCCTTGGGGTGAAGGAAGGCAGTTTGAAGAAGAAAAAAAACAACCCCCAAAAATAAACCTCAGCAGGGTGGTTGCATATGGTTATTGCACAGAAGTGGGTCAATAAGTGGGTTGTCCTTAACTTTGTTGTTTACCGTTATTTTTCACTTAAAACAGTGATTTATATTTTTATGGTGCCATTTTCCCCAAAATGTTGTGGGTTTTTTTTTTTAAGATTGAAATTTTTTACTTCTCAAAATAAAAGTTCAATTTGAAAATGAAAAGGTGAACCTCGCTCACAAACCAGCTGCTCCACGAAAGGAAGAGAAATGGATGAAAGAGACTGAGGTGGCAGAGAGGGGAAAGAGGTTTTAGAAAAGAGAGGAAAAGAATTTCTACTTTTTTCCTCTTTTGCCTGAATTTCTCTGAGCGTGTCCTTAACGATGGCAGCCAGCCTCCTTGGGATGCTGGAAGGGTAACGCTTGGCTTTACCAAAGAGCCATTAGTCTCAATTACCAGGCGAGGGAAAAGCAGGTTTTTGATGCCAAGAAGTAAGAGCCTCTAAGGAGACTTTGTAGAAAGAAAATAAAACCTTTAAAACCTGCAGAGCTCAGTTCCTAAATCACCCTTCTAGCTAGAGCTCCGGCTTGGAAACACCACCGCATTTCATCAGAAACACTCAAGGTCTCTGGGCCGAGATGCCACCATTGCTGAAGCCATCGCCGCACGCCACGAATCTCAACACGCCTCCCTAAACCTCCCTAAAACTCAGCCCATGATGAGAAGAAAGCACCCAAAAATCCTCATCGGGAGAAGTCACGGGCTGCCCCTGGAAGGTGTCATGCCAAAAAACCCACCCAGCGATGGTTTTCCATCGAGCTTTTTCATGCGTTTTAGGGAAAAGGGAGTTTTTCCCCCGGCGGTGTCAGCGCAAGGCTAGAGCTGCACAAGCGATGGCGTAGAAACCATAAGTGTTTATCTTTCCCTGCTCCGAGGCAATTATCACACGATCATTATCTCTCACTGTTAAAAGGAGTTATGGTGCAAACACAGCGCGGGGGCTAATCCTCATCCCTCAGAGCCGAGCACCCAGGGGCACCCCAACCCAGCTAAAGATAATGAACCCAACTGAAGATAAAGTTTTCCGAAGGGGATACGCCTTCCAGAAGGGCTGATGGTAAAGTTGTGCCGGGATTAACCTTTTCAGACCCCTCTCTGAGTTTGGAAAGTGGTTGGGGTTTTTTGTTTGTTTTTGTTTGTTTGTTTGTTTGTTTGTTTGTTTGTTTGTTTGTTTGTTTGTTTTTTGACATGTTTGTTTGTTTGTTTGTTTGTTTGTTTGTTTGTTTGTTTGTTTGTTTGTTTGTTTGTTTGTTTGTTTGTTTGTTTGTTTGTTTGTTTGTTTGTTTGTTTGTTTGTTTGTTTGTTTGTTTGTTTGTTGACATGTCAGGCCCGGGAACAAAAAAATGAGAGAAGTTTTCCAGCACTCAATGATTCAAATCTCCTTCCCTTTCCACTTACAAACATTGGGGTTTTTTGTTGTTGTGTTTTGTTTTTTTTTTTCAGATGCCTTTACTGATTTCAGTGCAGCTTTGCGTCAGAGAAGCTGTAAATGGAGGATTAAAAATCTTCAGTAAAAAATGCTGCTCAACACACATTTGGAGCACATTTCCAGGTGATATAACTCCACGAACGAAGACATGAGGTTGGAAAATCATCGTCAACAGAATTGCAAAACAACCAGCTGCCGGCTTAAAGTTGCTCTCTCGAAGCAAAATGATGAAACAAAGGCTTTTCAACTGATTCCTGTGTTTTAAGTATGTTTTTAGATGCTTTGTTGCCCAAGCGCCGGAGTCCTGTGTCTGACCCATCTTGGCAGCCCTCCATTGCGTGCCCCACGCTCTTGGAGGACACGTAGTGTTCGTTTCGGTGGGCATGAGGCGTCTTTTGGGCGCACAGATAAATGAATTACAGACTTCCCGCTGCTGCTGTGTGAAAACAGGCTTCGTACACCCACCGAGGAGCGGGACTTTCCAGCCCCTCTCAGGGGTGACCTTCTGACCAGCGGGATTTAAGGGATTTGAGCCCACTTGCATGACTCTCCCCAAGTCCCATGGTCTTTGCATCTGCTGTTTTGCACGGTGTCTTCCATATTTAGTTTAGACGTTTTCCAGACTGACATTATCTCCCGGGGCCGGCCGTTCCCACCATTACGGGTGCCCCCGCCCAGCCAGGGCAGCTCCGCGTTCCTACGGTGAAAGCAGTAGCTGAACCCTGCTACCAAACCCATCCATCCAGAGCACAGGGAAGAGCTTGGCCATGTGTTTGACATCACCTCAGTGGTCGGCATGAGCCAGCAGATGCCAAATAAAAACTCCAGTGAGCAGTTTCAGTCCTGTCCATCCATCCAAGAGGTCCAAGACTTCCTCGCCAACAGCTTCGGGCTGTGCAATCTCAGGCCATCGCCCCCAACAAGCTCCTTTGAACTCCAACCCGCTGGGCCACAGCAGCCACGAGCGAGTGTTGTTTGAACATGGTTTTAATCTGGTTGGGTATATTTAATGCAACAGCATGTCTTAAACTGGAGGAGATCTAAGCAGCGCCTGGCAGGTGTGACGGAAAGCAGATGCCTCTTCGTTGGCTCGCTGGCTTTGGAGGTCCTGGTGGGAAAAGCATGATCAGAAGCAGTTGCCCGGATGTTTTGTGGTGTGCGAGCATCCACCAAAGCTGGGTGAGGCGAGGGGGGAAGGTGAAAAAACACAGAAAATAGAAAGGAAGCAAAGGAAAGTAAATAGAAAAAGGCACAGAAAGGTGAGATGATGGGGACAAGGCACCAGGAGAAGGCAACAGCTTTTCAACAAAAGACGAGGGCGGCACTTTCCTGCTGAAAATGCTGACTTCTTGTTGAGAGCAAACATTTGCAAAAGAAATTGGTAATTTCTCGCTCTTCCCTGTTTCTCTTCAAAAATGATTCGTTTCCAGCAAAATCCAAAGCCAATCTCCTTTCCCACGTAGTGTGTATCGTAAACGGTGCAATTTTTATGATAATTCTTATTTAACCTGAGCATCCTCAGTCTTTTAGGTCAAAAAGTAATCTTACAGAAATGTGGTTTAGATAAACAGAAAACATAATGGAAAAGGTTGTATATTCTGCATAATTTGCTGTGTTGCCAGTTTTTGCTGCTTTCCAGAACAGACTACGGAGCCGGGGAGCTACTGCCCAGTTCTTACCCCTGGTTCTCTCCAGCCCCAGTGAATTAACGTTGATTTATCCCGGCAGGAGACCCGGCTTGTGTCCTGGAAATGGGGGAAGGAGCAGGTCTGGCCCCTGCAAAGGTGAGCAAGGAAAATCTCAGCTCCTTTTTCTGGCACTCCCACAGCTGCAGTTGTCTCTGCACAAAGTCTGTGTGATCTATTAAACATCTCAAATAAGGATTTAATTTAGTTTTAATAAGACAGTTTGGGAGATGTTAATTAAATTGAGTTATTAAAAACACATGGGCTGCACTTGGCTAATACATTTCCTTTTTTTATTAAGTCCATTAAAAAATAAGAGAAGATGGAAGGGGGGGGAAAAAAGCTGTCTTTAGATGCAGAAACTCATTCTAAAGGCTTCTTTCCTTTGCTGCATTAAACATGTCTCAAGCGTAGTGGGAGATGAACAAATACTGAAAAAATAGCCAGGTGAACTTGAATCCTCCCAGGCTCAGCAAGACTTGGCTTAAAGAAAAAGCTGAAATATTGAATCCCCCTCGAACCCAAGTGTCCAACGGGTCTCTGCACGTTCAAACCCAGAATTTCCTTCACATGTCCATCCCCGCTGCTGCAACGCTGCTGGATTATTGATGGGAGCGATGCCGGAGCGATGCAGCCACGCGTCGCTTCCGTCCGCCGCGCTATGCTCCGGCTGGGACAACTGCCGGAACGCACCTTTCTATCACCTCACGTCTTCAGATTTTTCCTACTTCTGGCAAAAATGCTGCTGGGAATCTCTGTAGTTGAAGGAATCGTCAGGGTGATTTGGTTAAGCTGAAGAAAAACTCCCACGTGCTTTACAAACGACAAATATTTTATTAGCTGGAAGTGTAACCAGCTGTAATTAGCTTAGCAGTCCTGAGTTAATAGATTTATAAGCTTTAGAGGATTCAGTGCACTAGTGAGACAATCTGAACTGACCTGCGTAGGAAATTGATCCTGTAGTTCCCAAATTAACCTATTCTTATTTCCAGGCTATACATATACAACTTCTGGAGATGCACGTGGTCCTGCCGCAAGGGAGGATGGGGAACCCACCGAGGCTTTATCCCAGCTCTCTCCAACCTGTGCGGCAATTCAGGGCATTGCATTATCCTGCTTTACTCCTTAATTTCTCTGGAATTTCTTCTTTTTCCAAAGCACCTTTTGCTGTTATTAATGGTGTATCAATATCAGCAGGTCACGTCTCCCAGCTGCAGATGAAGCTCGGCAGACGCATGGCCCTTCTACACCCTTTTCTGCTCAGCGTGTGGATGGAAAGGGGTTAACACGACCAGGGATAAATCTTAGGGACCTGATTATATTCACCAGAGCCTTGAGGTGCACTGGAAAACAAAAGAAAACACTGGAAAACAAACCAAGACAACTCTCTCTCCATGCCCGTCCCCCTGAAAGAGCTTCGTTCTTTGATTTCTCATGGCTCATGGTGCAGAGGCGCCCGTCTGCTGGCTCCGTTGTTATGAAGATTAAGATGTTAAATGCCAGAATAGCATTAAAAAAGTGTATTTATTATCTGCATCCCTTGTGCCACGCAGACATTCATTGAGCCGGGGTGGAAAAGATCATTAATCCCAACTGAATCACCGGGGCAGGAATAGGGACAGGGTGCTTCTTGCCTGCCGTGAAGACATTGATGAGTATTTTTGGCTGTGTCCCTGAGAAAGCTGGATTTAAGGTAAACATCTCCAGAGCCAGGTTTTGGAACAGCTATTAGATTTCCATAGCCATAAGCCAGGCTTTTGCTGACCTGCCCAGAGCCACCCGCCAAGGGTCCCATGCCGATGTCCTGATGCCCCACGGGTGCACCCTATGGGGAGATGGCACTGGACCACGCACATCTCCTCCTTGCAGCGGTGTTCATCTTCCTGTTTAAACAATCTTCTGCTCATCCCGGTTCCTCATAGCCTGGATGATCCTGGAGGACAAAAAGGGGGAAGGGATCAGGGCTTGGGAAGGTTTTGGGAAGGGCTGGTGGGGAAGTGACTTTTATTTCCCTGGTGTGGGGAGAGGGATGTTGTCACACAAATGCATGCAAGAGGTTTTGGTGAATCCCAGGAGGGGCAGGGGTCTGGTTTTCATTGAAATCTCATAAATTTCCAAGGGAGAGGTTTCCTTCCCCACCAGAAGTAATGGTTAATTAAGAAGAAAAAAAAAAGAAATGTTATGCTTTTGGGCCAAAAATTGTGAATTTCATCCCAAAACTGCCTCCCTGGCTGAACGGCTCTGCAAAGCCTCCCCATCCCATGCCAGCCAGCATCATGGACCATTTTCCATCGTCAAACCCTCCTTGCTCTTCTTTCCCCCACCCTGGGCACAGGGAGCTGCGGCCATCTCCACCTTGGAGTGGGGGAAAAAAAAGGGTGGGTGTTTGATTTGATGTATCCACCGATTTTCCAGCTTCTAAACATCCACAAACGTTCCCGTGAATCCCTGTTGTCGGCTTCTTCCCACCTTCGCCGCTAAGATCTCCTGTTTGTCCTCACCCCCTGTGCCCAGAGCTCTCCTGCTCCTCTAGATCCCTTTTTCCGTCAAATCCCTGCAATGTTTGTGTTTACCCTGGAGCTTCATCCCAGGCTTAAAGGGCAGCAGAGCTGAGCTCAGGCTCTGTTTTAGGAAGGAAGACCCATCCTATAAACCATATCGCTTCCCCTGCCGTGGGTAAAATAAATCACCCCGCAGCCAACTTCGGATTGCCCTGGGGGAGCCGATCCTGGAAATGCTCCGTGGAGCCATCCCGAAGCATCCGCCACGGGTTCTCCAGGTCTGGGATTCCTCCAACGTTTCCTGCCGTACCCAAACTGAAGCCATTTTTTCCCTGGAGAAGACGAGCCACCTTTGCGAGTGCTGTAGCACTATCCTAAGCAGCTATACTCTTACGTTAAAAATAAATCTGTGATCTTATGTAGCAAAAATTTCAGGGCCAAGCCTGGGGGAGGATAGGGACGGGTAGACGTGCCTCGCAAAGTCTTTGCTCTCTGCTACGCCGCGGTGAAGACCACAGAGCCAGCAGAGTCTCAGCAGTGTGAATGAGAGCACAGTGTGGTTAGCCATGAGATAAATTGCTTTGAAAGCCTACCTATATTCGGAAAAACAACCCCCAACCAGCCTGTCTCTGCTGACAGCTGCCAACCTGGACAATATACACAGAATTAAGGTGACTTTCTAAAATAAAATTGGAAGATTAGGCAGGTTTTTCAGGCCACAGAGTCTCACTATTTCCCTTGTAACACCTTGCCTCAGTTTCCCCATCTGTAAAATGGGTGGGTTTACATGGGCAGTGTCGCATCATGTGGACTCCAGGAATCCAGCTGTGGCTTGGGGACGTTTTTTAGGTCTCAAGCCATCTCCTTCCTTCCAGCCTGTCTGCACGACAAAGCAGCCTGTGTCCTCTCCCCGCCAGCCCCGTGCTGGGGCCTGGGCTCTGATAAAAGCTGCTGAGTTTACAAACAGGGAGGCTCTGGTTTCCTGAGTCACAGCAGCAAGGCGAGGGGAGCGCGTGGGAGGCTGCGACGTGGCTTTGGGCAGACGCCAGCTTGGGATGTGCAGCAAGATGGACCTGGGAGACGTGGCAGCTCCAAGGGCTTTGGGTGATCCAAGAGGAATTGAACCCCATGGGTGTTATGGCCGTGGAGCTGAGATCTATTTCTTCTTCGTCTCAGGAAAAGCTGGGGGAAAATTAAACCTGTGTGCCCCAGCAGTTTTCTCTTCAGGTAGCCCAAACCCTGCTTGCTCAGTGTGGTGAGGACGTGGCTTGTGGGACCGTCTCTACCCAACAGCCTTGGTGGTTGCAAAGCACTTTGAAACTACGCCAATAGTTTCAGGGCACCGATTTTGGAGCCGTATACCCGTGTCCCCATGGGATCCAGGGCGTTAGCCCCGCGGAGACGTCTCGACGCACCAAGCAAGATGGACCCCGCCCTTCACAAAGAAGCACGAGTGCGCACCTCACCGAACGCTTGTCCACCCTTTCATTTGGATGTCCAGGAGATGAAGAAACCGACAACTCTGAGTGTTTCTTTCTAATGACCTGAATATAAATAAAGGGAAATTCCACTTTCTGCAGCTACCGCTAACCAGCCAGTGAAAGAAAGAGCTTTTCATTTCCAGTCACTATTTCAGATCTTTTTTGATGTTCAGGATGAAGCCAGCTGGGCTTGTCATCCTGAGGTGCACGAAGGCTTTGGGAAGTCTCCTCTGGACATGGAGAAACTGTGTGCTTTTTCAATTACACCATCAACATGTGACCCTCTCTCTGGAGCTCCTTATTAATTGGAGATGGAGTTTATCTCCCCTGACTGTGGGCTTCAGATCTAGGTAGGAACTGTATTTTTCCTCCAAATGAGGGACATCTCCAGAGACCTCATCAATAGCACCAGGAGCATCGATGCAGCTGGGGATTTGTGTAGGTACTCAACCAGGAAAGTCCAAAGGGAGAATTAATGCAGGGAGAAAATACTTGGCGTAAACGCAAGGCAGGACCTCACAGCTCTTCCGGAAGCATCCTGGCTACCATCTGGAAGGAAGGTGGATCTCCAACCTCAACTACATCAGCTATAATTTCCCTGCTCATTCGAGGTGGGTCACCAGCACCATCCTTTCTTTTTGTCCTGAAAAAATAGACATCTCCCTGCTGTAAACTCCCACATCACACAACCCCCGTGTTCCTTGATGCACGATTTCTTTCACCAAAAAATGCCACCCTGCTTGCGAGAAATCACTTTCCTTCCCCAGCTTGTTTGCAGGAGGAGTTTCAGGGGGATGAAGGTCATCCTGGCCAACAGATGCAGGGTGCTAAGGCAAGGCTCATTTTGCGCTGGGTGCAGCAGGTCTAGCAGATGAGTAAACAGTCACAGCACTGAGAAACCTCAGCCTACGCTGGCAGCAGGACTTTCCTCCTGCCAGGACGTGGGTGAGATGTCACCAGCTCCACCACAGAGATGGTGACATCCAGACGCGGGGTCTCCATGGAAGATGCGTACACTATTTTGCTTTAGAATTAAAATAAAATAAAAAATGAAAACTAAAGACTATTTTTAAATTTTTTTTCTCATGAGATCTAGTTTTGCCAAAACCAACACATTCAAAATCGTACCAGGAGCTGCTTCAGTCCCTTCCCTGCCAGCGATCGGTGAGACTTATGGAGTGCATGTGTAAGCCTTCAGCTGGGTTTCCATCGTTTTACCATCCTCAGCAAAGGAAATCTGGTTTCCTTGCAAAGGCCAGCTCTGATGATGCGGTGACATTTCTACTGACTCCCTTATGGGGGCTTACTCCTCTTATCCATCCCTCTCCCCTACCCACAAATAGTGATATCAATGACCTAATAAATAAGGAAGCACAGGAGATTTTATTTTGATATTAAATATTGTTTAATAGGAGCTCTATAGATTGGGGGGGGGCAGGATTTTTTTTCTATTTTTTTACAAAAAATCATTTGCAGGTGGCTGCTCCCTCCCGCAGATGAGCCCACCACCAGCCTGGCCAAGCAGCCCAGCATCGAAAAACCCAAAAACCTTGGGCTGGGCTCCGGGGTAGGAAACATCTGGAAATATATTTGTCTCGCCTGTCACAGCCAGATAAAGAATAAGTGTTAAGTGACAGCCGTGGGCTCTGCACATCTGACAGCCCAGCCGGGGCGCCAGGTGGGATTTCGGGGGGTAATTCTCCATCGGCGGGTCAGGACCGGGAAAAAAACACAAATATTGGAGCTCCATGAGCCGCGGCAGTGGGACTGGGGGCTGACGCAAGGCTATTGTTCACGCGCCGTTGTTTGGATGTCGGAGGGGGGAAAAAACGACTCGTGTTCCTCCAGCGATGAGTAGACGCGGGGACTGACGTCCCCACCTGGACCCAGAGGTTGAGGGCTGGGGAACTGGCGGCCAGCAGCAAAGATAATTATTTATACAGCGTTTTGACTAATGAATGGATTTGAATGGGAGTTTCCTGGAGTGCTCGCTCCACCCGGCTTTTGCAAGGCTTAGATTAATGTTGGGAGGGTTCTTGTTTGGCTTTGTTTAAATCCCACTGCTGGGACGGCACCGGGGGGTTTCGGGTGGTGGGAGGGGACCGTGCTAGCCAGGGTGTGGGATGGGGGATGGAGTTTGACCCTGTGGGTATCCTTTGCAAACTATGGGGCTAGCAACATCTCAGTTTAGACCAAAAAAAGAAAAAAAGGGAAAAATAGAGATAAATCATCCCCCTGCGCAGCGCAGAGGGCGATGGTGGGAACGGGCCACCCTTCTGCCCAACCTGCTGATCACAACTTCTTCAGAGCAAACCCAAGGGCTGGTTTACCTCCTTTTTGCAATTTTGCCCTCTTTCTGGCACAAGCAAAATGCCTTTTCCCTGTGCCTCAGCTCTCCCTCTGCCAGGATGGCATCACGCTGCTGGCCAGGGAACCCTCGCACTCATCCACCCACCCAAGCAAAAGCAACTGAAATTGGGGTCAAGTGCTCGCATTTTCTTGACACACCTTTTCTCATTAAGCGTCGATTAACTTTTTTTTTTTCAGCCTGAAACGAATCCCTTCAGCAGAGAGAAGCCCAAACCCCATCCTGTTTTGGCCCAGCTCTGTCGCAGAGGTCACTGGCAGGGGGGGAAATGCCTGCGAGCCCTCGGCAACACCCGCGCCCCAGCCAAGGCCATTTGCCAGCGCTGTTAATTTACCTCCCCGAACAATAAAAGGTATTCGGGCAAAAGGTCTCTTTTGCTGTAATAAACTGTTTCGCACACGATACCAGGGCAGAGTGTAGATTTTTTTTTTCCCCCCTATACAGCACGCATACAAGGCTTGCCTGCATCAAGGAGTGGCCGTGGCCATGGACCGTTGGGTTACAACTGCTCTAGGAGAGAGCAAAAAGCCCATTTTGGGCGCAAATCTGAGCCTGGATGTTGTTTTGGGGATTTCAGGGAGGTTAAAAGACTTGAGATGTATTTTAGACTAGATATCAGGGAAAATTTCTTTACTGAGAGAGTGGTCAAGCATGGGAACAGGCTGCCCAGGGAGGTGGTGGAGTCACCATCACTGGAAGTCTTAAAAAAACATGTAGATGTGGCACTTCAGGACATGGTTTAGCGGGCGTGGTGGTGTTGGGTTGACGGTTGGACTTGATGACCTTAGAGGTCTTTTCCAGCCTTAATGGTTCTGTGATTCTGTGATTCTGTGAGATAGCCCAGATCTTACGGCTCGGTGCAAAGCGCGCCTGTCCTGGAGGAAGCGTAAGCAACGAATACAGAAAGGGTTTGACCCGACAGACGGACAAACATCATGGGAGCTGCTCTCACACTGACAGCACCCATTTTTCCTCTGCAACGAGTGAGCAGCCTCGGGACAAACCCATTAGGGTTTGCAAGTGTGCATGGCCCATTTGCAATGGCGATAAGACGTTTTACACCTCATCCTGGCTCAACCCATCTTTTCCCAAATTTTGGGCGCTTTATGGAGTCGCCAGACCCATCCCAAGCCGCCGTCCCTCTCTCTGCTGGAAGGATAAATAGGATTTTATGGAGGCCTCCAAGGAGTGGCCAGAACCGGCTCCTCCCGAGCCCCGTAAACAGGAAAGAGAGGAAGCGAGGAGTCGAGCCCCGGCTCATCCAGGACGTGGGGTGCACGCCGGAGCTGCCGGCACACAATGCCGCGCCGGAAAGGGGGGTTATAAATACCCGGGGTCAGGGCCGGGCCCTGGCGAACAATAGGGAGAGGGAGGATGGAAAAGGCCGGCGAGGACGAGCTGTTCGCGCCGCAGGGCCAAGGCCGGTGTCCCAGGCGGTAACGCAGCGATGCAGCTCGGCTCCCAGGGGCTTGGGGGATGCAATCGGCCTCTGTGAGGTGGTGGGTGTTGTGGGGTGTTGGGTGTTCCCCAAGCCACATGGTGACCCCCCCATCAGTAGATCTGTGCTGGTTCCTTTGCAGGGTCAGGTAGTTCGGTGTGGGCTGGATTCTGGGGGTTTTGGTTTGGACCACTGGCCGGCTCTGGGGTTTCCACTCCCCAAAAAGGGGTGCAGGTACTTCTGCGGGTGCCGGTTTGCCATGGTGGGGGTGGCAAGGGACACAGCACCCGGTTGACGTTGGACAGGGTGATCTAAGAGACCACCACGGTCTCACGCTGAGCATCTGGAGAGGAGGGGTCACACCTCCTGCTCCACACCCAGGCTTGCAGGACTTTGCAAGGACACCCTAAACCCAGCCAGGACCTTCCACCAATACAATTTTAAGTAGAGGTGTTTGGTAGCGAGGGAGCTGCTCATGAATGATGTGGACACCTTAGGTTGCTCTTCCAGAGCTGGCGGGAGGTGGGCGCGCTTTCGCGCCCTGCTCCAGCATCTCATGGGGTTATCCGCGCACGTCGCCGCGATTCCCGAAGACACAGGAGGCGGCGACGCTCCCCAACTGTATAATCCACCCCACGAAGCCACCTCTGCTCCGTGCTCATCTAAAGACGTCAAAGGAAGCGAGAGCCATGGACAGATAAACCAGCAAAAAGGGGGATGCTGCAGCCCGGCTCAGCTTCGGCAGGGGAGGTCAGCGATAGCCGGCTTGCGGGTGCCGAGGATCAAGACCGCGCTCGATAACGAAAGCCGGGTCAGGGCCGGCAAGAATTGCAGGAAACATCTTGGCCGCTCGTGACCGCTGGCGAGAGCATCGTGATGGCGCTGGAGGGGGGCCCAGCCCCTTCCTGCGCCCCAGACGCGGTCCCCGGCACGGGGGTGGTCAGGAAGCTGCTCCCGTGGGACGCGGTCCCCGGCACGGGGATGCTCAGGAAGCTGCTCCGCTGGGACCTGCCTCCGGGACGGCGGCCCGGGGTTCAAATACCATCGTATCTATTGGTTTTCCATTCTGGTCCTCAGGAGAGGCACGCCGGGCGCCAAAATCCCCCCCGGGACCTGGGCTCTTGCCCGAAAGGGCATTTCAGTCGCTGGATGCGAGAGTGCCTGAGCACCGCAGAGAGCTCAGCGCATTCGGCCCTGGAAATCCCCTCATTTAGGTCAGAAGCTGGGCCGGGGCGACCGCGCTGGTCTCCGGACTTCGCACCCTGAGCTCGCCCTCCCCACGCCCGATAACCCCCCTCTGCTCCCCCCAGCTCCCCCTCGCCGCTGCCCCTGGCAGCGATCGCGCTTCCCTTCGTCCCCGAGGAGACGCCGCTTGCTCTTAATGCCTCTGCCCCCGGGGAATTAACTAAAATTCGGGAGGGGGCAGAGGGTGCTGGGGCGGGGCAGGTACCAATCAGCAACGACAGCGGATGGCTGGGGATAACATCTCCCCACGCCCCCACCTCGGAGGGGTTGCAGGAGCCAAAACACCCCCCAGCCCGCACCCGTGGGGTCTTTACCTCTGCATTTTATAAGCTGAAAACCAACTATCGCAACAGAAGAATGCCAGGAAAAGCTGTTCCCTCTTTCACTTCGTAGAGGAATGTGGAAAAGCGGTTTAAAAACCCCAGGAGAAATAATTATCGATTTTCAGCCGCAGCTGCCTGGAGCCGCTGGGGTCTCACAGCCCACGGGCATCAGCCGTGGCAGGAGGGTCAGTGTGGGGCTGTTCCAGCCCAGGAGCTGAATTTCACCCCTGAGAAGGGGAATTACATCCATGTGAGTTGTATTGATATGAAACAACTTTATACAGGTACAAACATACCCAAAATAAAGATTACCGACACGTACAGATGTACTGGCGATTGCAAAAGTGGCCTAAAATGTGTGAGAGATGCTGTTGCAGGAGAGTTGGAGGAGTCTCTATAGCAAAATCCTGCCAAATAACCGCTGGTACCTTTTTAATTTCAGCGCTTTTTCTTTTATTTTTTTAACCTATACTTTTTCCTGGAGGGGTTGGGGGATGCACAAGCAGCCCTGCCATTTTTAAGGCAGTGGCTATGGAAAGCGCATATAGGAAGGCACCGGCATCACTCGAAACACTCTTTGGCCCTCTAGTGGTGTCGGCAGCGCTGAGGGTCAGCTCTGCTTCCCCCCAAAAAAACACCAAAAAAGTGCACAATTTTAGTGTTTTCCTCATTACATTGCCCTAAATGTGTTGAAGAAACCTGAATCCTTGTTTTTTCAACTCTTTCCTTAAAGCACACCTACGGAAAGAGCCGCACATCCGAGCGGTTGAGCCCTTCCTCTTGGCACCTTTTGAACCAACGAACGGCGCGCGAACATTCATTTCAAAACTGAAAAAAAACCCTTTCGAAAAGCTAAAGGAGGAGTGATGCAGTGGGAGGAGAAACAGGACTACGTGGGGACCAGGCTTTTTCTCTAACTTTTACTTTTCCCCTTTTCCATTTCAAAAGAAAACGATGTTTCAGGGGTCTGTGGGAGCTTCGAGGGATGGTAGATTTATGAAGAGCTTACGTTGTTTCTTTCCAAGGTGTGCTTCTGAAATAACGTTTTAGAAAAAGCATTTAAAAAAAATGCTTATTTTGGTTGCAAAAGGAAAAAAATATTTAGATTTGATTTCCTGGCTGGGAGCTGCAAACATTTTAACAAAGGGGAGAATGGGAAAAGGCAACCTGAAAAGCGTCCTCCTCGTATATTTGGGGGTTGTTTATTAAATAAACTGTAGATAATAAAATAATCCCCAAAGTCACCCTGTCCGTCACATCCTATCCCGGTTTTTCATAGGAAACGTGCAGCTTTATGCATTAAGTACCCCCCACCGGTGTTCATGCTGCCAGAGCTTTGTTGGTCAGGGGTGTGATTTTTTGCCAGAAATAGCTGTTTCTAGGGGTTGCAGAGGGCGGAGGCGGAGGCAGCGTTTTTAGCGCGGGCTCTGAAAGGTTTCGGGGTAGATTTCTGCCGTCGGCTACCCAGACCTCCACCCTGCTGGCACAGGCTTGGGCAGGAGGTCAAAAAAGAGGCTGCGGGCGGCGTTTGGGTGGGTATCCAGGGAGAATAACTCCCCTGGAGCCCCGCAGCCCGTGCTCAGGGTGGCTTTTAGAACCATCTCCCGTGCCATATTGAATTATCAGCCTAAAAATGACTCTCCCATCCCTTTCCCATGCCTTCCGATGTGAAGGGGCTGGGGCTGGGGGGTCCGTGTTAGGAGGTGGGTCGGTCCTCAGCCGCGCGGTAGCTTCTGTGGGTGCTTTCTGGATGCTAAAAGCCAGCTTTTTCCCCCGTGTGGGGGTTGCAAAGGGCTCCAGGCATCACCTAACGCCCGTTCGAGCCAGGGCACAGCTTCGCACAGCTGAGATCAGGCCACGGGGAGGGCAAGCAGCTGCAGGGGCAGAGGTGGGGGGCCAGGGATGGTACCCCCAGGCTGGTCAAGTTTTTCAAAGTCAAGGTTGTCCTTGAGTTGTTTTGGGGAGGTATCTGAGCTGCGGAGTTGACCGATTTGGGTGGGTTTGGGTTCAAAATGTATTTTTCTGGTGCAATATAGTGTGTGCACGCCGGTGGTGTGGTCCAAAGGGCTCTGCATAAGGGACCCCAAATTCAGCATCCTTCAACTCCCCACCCTGAGCCCCAACCTGCCCTTTTTACTGGTCTGCAAGGGCACACCGGTCCGATCGCCCCGCTCACGTCCTGACGGCGTTGCCAAGCTTTGGGTGCCGGATGCCTCTTGGGGAACCCACCTTGAAAATGGCAGAGCGAGGCCTGACCGTGCGAGGACGGAGGGCTGCCCTCCCCTCCTTAATTACGTTATGGGTGATAATATCACCACTACTAATGATTGCTATGGATGAACGCAGAGGTGTGAGGAGCATCGTGCCGACCGAATGGGTGACCGCGCTCAACTGCCAGCGTAAGGGAGAGATGGCGAGAGGCGAAGGATGCGGAACTCTTCTTTTTATAGGTTTTTCTCTTTTTTCGCAGGAGAGGGCAGGTGGGTGGGGAGGGGGAAGGTGACAGCAAGCCGTAGATGAGCAAAATGGAAAGAGAAGATAAGGGAGACGGGATGCTGAAAAGGATGAGCTAGAGGGGGAGGGTGGGTTTGCCAACACACCCACTTCTTTTTGGAGGAAAAGCGTTTTCGCTTCGCTACCGGCTGGCGTTGGAGGCCGAGTCAGTGCTCCAGAGATGAGTGTGAGGGTGGACCTGGTAACCTGCAGCTCCTCCGCGGCAGGGCTTGGGCCGAGCCCCCGGCGGGACCTCCTGCCTGCATGGAGCCCGGGGTACCTGCTGGGCTCTGAGACACAGCAAGAAGCGAGGAAAGTTTAATAAAAGTTGAAAAAAATTTGGAAAAGTTTTATTTTAAGTGGCTATAGTCCACCTTGTTCCGGGGTACAGCAGCATTTCACTGGATTCATCGTTATCGGGAGCGTTATCAGCATCTGCCTGCACATCTGGACATGGCTCGGGCTCTGCGCTGTCGGGAACAGGGTGAAACAAAAGAAAACAAAAGCTTTTGCTTTTTTCCCCCTTTTTTAGAAGGAAAACACTGCCCAGCTCCGGCTCCCTTTCACCAGGGGGAATCCAGAGCGGTGTGCATCTGGCCCAGCCTCTCCACTGAAGCACGCCTTTTTTTGGGGCAAGAGACCCCAGACCCAGATGTTGCCAAGATCTCTGTGGGGACAAAGCTGGTTTAAGATGCTCCCACCCTCACCCGCTTCATTTTGGAATGACCGAGGGTTGCTGTAAGTATATAACACTCAGTGCCTTTGGGATAAATATACAAATATATGTGTAAACCTTCCTCTCAAACGTGTACCACGCCGGTCCTGCACCACGGGACGGGTGTTTCGGCGCAGGGTTTTGCCGCCGATCTCCGTTTCTCCATCTCTCCAGCCACGCTGTTATTTTTGGATTGCATTACACGTCTCCCCAGATGGAAAGCCTCATTCCCCGGGGGGCAATAAAATGGATTAAAAAAAAGAAAAAAAGAAAGGTCCTGACCCCATCAGTAAAATAGTAACTGCGTTTCTCAGGGAGAAAATCCTTTTACGAGGTGGGGAAGAGGATATCTGAGGCTGGGGGGATGGAGCCGGAGGGAAAATGGGGATCAAAAGCACTAACCCTTATTCATGTAGAGACTGTTGAAGGTTACAGTAGTGCGAGGAGGGGACGTAATTACGCCAGGCTTCATTAATAAACCGCTTTTCAAGGCGAAGATGGGAAAAGAAGGGATGAAGGCGAAGATCTCAGTCCCCAGGATGCTCCAGCTCTTCACTGCTTGGCAGAACAGGCTGAGAAAGGTGGGGGCTCTTTGCTTTTTTATTGATATTTGGGTTGAATCGAGCCCAAATTGCTCCTTTCTTCTGAGGCCTTTAAAATATTTTCTCATGGAGGGGAAGTCCTCGTGGCTGATCGAAAAAAAATTAATGTATCTGTGGAAAATTGGGAATTTACTAAATGCAAATTGTCACTGGGGTTGGATGCTTTTCTTTTTTCAACTTTCCCATCAAATAAAGCCAGAACGTTTGAATATTTCTGATCCTGGAGGTTTCTGGTTTCTAAAGGAAAGCCTGGTTTGGGGAGAAAGAGTGAATGGAGAGGAAGAGGAGAGTTTATTTTCATCTGAAGTTGCTGATGCTCCTGGGCAGACCTCTCCATTTGACCGAGGACGCCTATATACGCCCTTTATTGAACATACTCTTCATTATTTATTTATTCAACCTTTATTGGGATGCTTGAACGGGCAAGGCGACTCCTCTTTTTAATAAGCGAAATACAACTTTACATGGGAAAGTATCAGCTGCCTTCAGAAAAGGGGGACTTTGTCAAAATAGACAATGGTTTGCATTTTTGGAGATGAACTTGACCTTTTCAGCGCAGTTTCCTACCCTGACTCGTCGTCAGTCAACGTTTCCCTGGACACAAGACTATTTTCGTACTGGTTTACTTACCAGCCCCTGATTTACTCCACCCAAACCATAAAAACGAGCTCCAAAATCCTCCAATAAACATGAAATATTGTAGCTGGCCATGATTTATCCTATCCATGCAAGCAAAGCTCGTCCCCATGCCGTGCCTCAGTTTCCCTATTTCTACAAACAGAGTGGGTTTTTTCCCCACCCTTGCAAAACACATTGTGACTTTGTCACCCTCCTGTGAAAAATGATGCAATTAAAGGCTTTGATCTGCAAATGGATTAAAAGTCCCCTAAATAAAGCGTATTACAGCATCTGGGCCAGGGGCTTCTGTGTTTTCATCTCCGACCTCAACTCCTTTCAATAGATTTGCATTGATCTGCAGGTTTTTGCAGGGAAGATGCTTCATGTCTATTTGCATGTATAATCTGGGGAAAGGACCTGAAGCCCATAAAGCCATTTTTGCCCTGGAGTTGGGGCAATTTTGGGGCAATTTTACACTTGAATTGTCCCCCAGCTTTCTCCACCATGTAAGTGCTCAAGAGCTGGAGCAGGAGCACCAACCCAACCACCGCCCCAGTATTGGCTCTTGCGGTTCCTAGTGCTCTGCACCTATTTATTTTGTTTTGCCTAGCGCAGGGTCCTCCGTTGCTATTCAGCCCGGAGCTCGGCTTCTGGGCAAAGCATCTGCAAAACAAAACAAAACGCAAAATATTTTAAAAAAGCCAACAAAACACCCTCCTGCCTTTAAAAAAGGAGCTGTTACCAACCCAACCCGCAAGTAGAAATGAGACGGGGAGTTCTTTTCACATCTACCCGAAACCGATATCACACACAGCTCTGAGTCACCGCGCTGTTTGCCTCGGGGTTTTTTTTGGGTGTACATGGTAACACTCAGGATCTCAGCACGAGAGGACTCGTAGAAATCTCTTCGCTGCATCTACAGTATTTGCTTTTCAGAGAGACGCAACGTAAAAGAGATGTTTACAACAACTGACGTGTCCCGTTGCAAGGAGAGCATCCGACCTCTTCGTTGCTCAACTTCACTGACTATATTGGCCCAATGTGTTAAGAGATGTGGGTCCCTTATTGACTCCGTGAGATGCAGATTTACAAACTGAGTGTGAGCTGTGCCCTTCTGAGAAGTTTCAGTCTGCAATGGCAGAAGCTTTGGTTTTAACCGGATTTTGGCTATTAAAAGTGTGCTCCGACCCTGGACCTAAAAGCAGTCCCAGGTGCTCCATCGCCAGCCCAAGCTGAGCACCTTCAGCCAGCTGAGCCCTTCTTTTTCTCTCTTTTTCCCTCTTTTTCTCTTTTTTCCCCTTCCTATTAGGAAACTACCTGCAAGGTGGTTTCAGAGCGGCTGAGCCTGGCTGCACGCATCAGGTGTGGAAGGACCGTCTTTCAGTCCATGGGCAGCAAACTGCTCTTTGGGCGTGGGGTTTCCAGAGGCATCACTGAAAGTCGCTCAGACTTGGGCAATGAACCATGGCTTCCACCCCTGCAACCCTCCCATGGCAGCCATGGGTGGGATTTTTTAACAAGACCTTCGTTGCCTGTGGAGCACAGGTTCACTCAACCCCATCTGAGCGAGGTTCAAGCTCCTAAATCATCCAGAAACCTCAATGCTTTGAACTCTATGGTCTGCATAATACCTATGATTTATTGCGGGGTTTTATTTCTGTCTTCATGGTGGAAAAGTCCCTTTTTTTTCTTTATCTTCCCCCATTCTGCAAATATCTACCCAGGGCTGTCATCCCAAACCATGAGAGGGCAGAAGGTGCTGGAGAAGACTGTGGGAAAGTGAGATGCAAACACGAGAGCTTGAGTTTTGGTCCTCACTTGGGTGATTTTTGCTTCTCTGGCCTTTTCCCACTGTGTTCAGCAAAATAAATCCAGACATTGATAAGAAACGTCCTCAATTAATAAGAAATATCCTCAGCAGTGTGGTCCAGGGCAGGGGAAGATGGTGAGAAGTTTGCAGGATATATCGCTCCTGACACTTGCCTCATGGGCTACTGTGCACCTTCCTAATGGCATCGATGGGACCTTCTGCGGCAGGAACCTTCACGTTAACCCCTTCCCTGCTGTTGCTCACGATCACAAATGCTGTGGCAGAGTTCGAGCCTGGCTCTCAAAGACCTCTTTGAATCAGGAGGTGCCAAAAAGCCTTTGGAAAGCCGCCCTGTACCGTGCATAAGGAGCCAACCCAGAGCATCAGTCTCGACTTTCCATCCACACCCGAATTTATTTTAAGATATCTTTGCACTACATGCCTACGAACAGCCAGCGAGCTGTCCAGGGAATATTGGAAAACAGTATTGGCCAAACACATAAACTAATTATGGGGGAAAACCAGCAATTCCTGCTTATACCTATTTTTAAAAGCCTCGTCTCTGCAAAGTGGTTAATTATAGATCGAGCGTGGCCGTAAGCAACGCCGGGCACCCCGCACCGCTGCTGTGCCGTATTTCCAAGGGGATTTATGTGTCCTGGCTGGGTGGGAACGGACGATGATCATCTCGGAGCCGGGATCCAGAGGACCAAGTCTTGCAAGCGAGCAGGTAAATCCCATCTGCATTGCTCCAGCCGCGCGGGGAGGCCGCGGTGGGGCTGGGGGTCCTGTTTATTGGCAGGGTCCTGACCTCCCCCCCCCGTTTATGACCCCCCCGGGACCTCCGCATGGAAAGGGGATTTGTAACGTAACACTAACAATAACACAGCGCAGACAGCCGTGACAGGGTCGTTTTCTCCTACACGCCGCAGCTGGCTCCCCGGGACGGAGACGTGCGGGCGAAGGGGCGAGGAGGGAGGTGTTCGGCACGCAGCTTATTAGCAGCGGGGTTTTTCTCCCTGGGTTTTGGCTCCAAGCTTGAGCTGCCTCTTTTTTTTTTTTAACTTGGTTTTAAAAGAAGAAAAGCTCCCGGACACCGGGGATGGGAATGCGGCAACATGGAACGGCCGAGCCATGGTGGGTGCCTGCTCTGTGCTGAGCCATATCTGAACACGAAAAGAGCTTCCCCGGAGGGTTCTGCCTTGGCTTGGTGAGCAAGTTCAAGTGGTTTCTTCTCTGGAAACATGTTGTTCTTCCCCCCTCCTGATTGCCAAACAAAGGAGTTAAAAAATGAGAGGAAACTACCAATTTCTAGGAGTGCTGCAGACGGAGAGTCCAGCCCAGCACTGCTTTCACATCCATTTTCCAGCCCGGATGATACAAGATGAAGAAGCAAACCCCAGGACTTTGAGAAGAGAAGGAGAAGGGTGAAAGGGGGCCTGGAGACACGTCCCCACACCACGTACCAGCTTTCCAGCTCTGTTGACTGGCTGCAGGCAAGTCCTGAGAAATGCCCATGCTGCAGGCAATTTTTTTCTTGCCTATTAGTACGGAAACATGCGGGTAAAGGGCGCTCGGCACGTTTACATCCAGCCACCAGCTGTGCTGAAGATTTCCAATACAGCCAAATCCTTCCGTGCCTCGGTTTCCCTGGAAAAGCATCATGCGTGGTGGTGTGGATTCCATCTCCTCATCTCCGTGTGCACCATGGCATTATTCCTTGATCTTCATTATCGCATGGGAGATGCTGAACCACGGGAAACCCAATACTTTGGCTTTTTTTTTCTGCACTTTTGGGCTCTTTTCCTACTCCAGTTTAAAACTGAAGCTGTCGCACGTGCAACGAGTCCGGCTCATCCAGCCTGGTGAAAGGCTCATGATCAAAGTTCATGACCTCTTTTTATACATCCTCTGGGAACGGGCAAGGCTTTTCTGAGCCTCTGAGGTGCCCCGAGGTCATGTTTTTGAGATGGAGTCAAATCTAGAAACCTCCTCAATGGAAAAGAAAGTTGAGGTGCATCTGCAATGATGGCATTCCAGGAACTGGGAACTGGGGCTTTTAGGAGAAATATAAAGAATGTGAGACACAAAACCAACTCAGGTGACCTGGCACGGATGGGCAAATTCAGCAGGCTGACAGATACAGAGAAATTTTACTCTACTTTTATAATTCTTTCAAACTTCCAGTTTTCATTGAAATGAAGCCAAATGAGATTTGCTTTTGATCTTGAAACGCAACCGAGAGATACTGTTCAAATTCTTCCAGGTCTTTCATACCCCGAATTTGCAAGGAGGCTGTAATATCTGCAGGTTGTCCACTCTGTGCACTCACATCTCCCCCACCCCAGCAGTATTTTCCACCCATCTTTTCTCATGCCGCAGGAGCCTGCAAGGGTACTGTTATGAGCAATCTCCGCGTGGCGAACGCGCAGCCACTTCTCTGGCTCTTGGTTCAGCTGAATTTAGGTAATGTGTAGCCTGAGTGGCGTGGTCGTACTTTATCAGGCTTCTCTGAAATGTCCCTCTGGAGATGCGTTGGGTTTCTGCAGAGGTTCGGCTTCGATTACTAGTGTGGAGAAGATGGACATCAAGAAATGACACTTCGTGATGGAACAACAGCCCGAGGAAAGCCAGGAGTTGGTTTCAGAATAGCTGTGGGGTTTTTTTACCAGTAGGTCACGGGCAAAATAGAAATGGGAAGACAGCGGGAACTGCAAGAAGAAGGACAGGCCAGGCTGTTGAAGAGGACCGCTGGCTGCAAGGGAGGAATAAAGGAGGTGATGTAAGAGGTTGGCTGAAAATGAAAGATCGGCTGATGACACTTTATGATCCGCCTGAATCCTTCAGCTTTCCAAATTATGTGTCAGTGGAAATGGCAAGTTTACAGCCCATAGATGGCTGGGGGGAGGGTAGTTACTCTGTTGGGTTCCCAGCTATCAGGAGAAAATGCCCCTTCGGTGCGGGGAGGCCTTCATTTCCTCGGGCGTCTCCGTGGATAAGTCAGCCAGGACCCATCTCACCATAGCTACCAGTTTCCAGCACGATAGTAGAGCTATCTACCTCTTTCCATGCATCACGTCTTCACTGGTCGAGGAAACAAGGAACATCTGATGGGGACAGAGGCAGGAGGAGTGCAGAAAGCACCCCTGGTGCAAGCACAACAAGGGAAATCAGCCTGCAAAGCCAGCATAAACCAAGCAAGGACTTTCCCACTATACCTGCATCACCCAGCACAGCCGCTGGATAGATCCTAAACGCTCCACAGCGGGGCGAAGCCTACCACCTCCCAATGGACCCAGTCTGGGAGGTCTTCAGCCGCAAACTGTCCATTTTTCGGTGCGAGGCTTGGCTCGGCAGTTTGCAGTCAATCGGTCGAGACTCGGGTTTGGCAACGATGCTCGACATCCCCCATGCCCAGAGGATTTTTGGTGGTGTGGGTACCCCCCCTCCTTCCTCCCACCCTGTTTCTCAGACGCTCTTTCTCTTGGCACCATCTAGTGGTTATAGGCTCGGAGATGCCTCCTCTGCTTTTGGGCTGGGGTGAGAAGGCCACCTCCTCCTCTTCCTCCTGCCTCCAGCCTGCCTTCACTCCTTTGGGATGCTTTGGGATGCCTTGGGGATGCTGAAAGCATGCAACCCAAACCCTAAAAGATGAGGGGTCTTGGGTGAAAGGAAGAACCCAAGCCTTCTGCCTTGTAGGGTCTTTGGGAGCTATTTCCAGCTGACCTAAGTGGTTAAATTTCAATGCACGTGTAACCTGGTGTGAAACACTTAGTTCCAAGAAGGAAACGTCTCTCTTGCCCTCCCTTTTCACCAGCCTGTGAATAAATTCTACAGAAATAAAATTTCCACTTGGATAACCATTTACCAGTGGGTGACTGAGTTTTCTCACTGTGGATGCGTGTCTAGGATTTTACGCCCAGATCAATGCATGCTCTCTTGGATTGCCCGCGCAGTCCATCCAAGCCCGCACAGACTAGTTTTAGGGCATCTTAAGCAGCAAAAAACCCCAGTTTCCTCCATCCAGCACTGAGCACTGTCCTTCCAGGGTGGTTTTCTATTAAACTAAAGGAAAAACACCAATTTTCTTAGGAAGATGTATTCCTTAGATTCAGTATTTGAAAATGATGCTGATTTAGGAGCCTTAGGAATAAGTCTGCAGCTCTTAGAAGAGTTCACATGCTGGTTGCTGTATATGTAGGTTTTTTGTTGTTTTGTTTTTTTTTTTTTTTTTTAAAAGAAACCTTTAAAATCTTCCAGCCAAAAAAGTTTCCCTTAAAAATACAGAACTGAAGAGATCAATTATAATTTTTCACACCGAGACTATGGGTTTCTGTGCTCCTCTCAGGAAATTCCAGACGAAGGAACATATTTCATTTGGGGAAGAAAAGCCAAATGTGAAAGGAGAAAGCTGCTAGAAAATTTTCACTTAGCTCATGGGCTTTGAATCCCTCTATGTCTCTATTATAATCCTAGCAAAGGACTTCCACTTATCCCCAAACAAGAAGCACTGCTGGAAAGGTCTAGGATGTGTTTCCATTTGCCGTGACATCCTCCAGACACACAGCATCGTTGCCTTGCTGCTTACGTTCAGTGCAAGCAGTAGCTCCGTAGCACCCAAAATCCCCCAGTGACCAGAAAATCGGGATGGGCGGTGGGAATGTTTGCAAGGAAAGGATTTTTTTATAAACAGAAAATGTGATTTCTGCTAAAAAAAAGGGAAGATCAGCACTAGCTGGGGGCTCGGGAGGGGAGGAAGGGGGATTTAGCTGCGTGCCTGCAAGGCATCAGGAGGGCGCGGGCAGAGAGGGCTCCTGCGGGTGATGGATTGCCTACAGGGGCTGGATCCAGGGTGATGGATGGGGGTGGCCGAGGGTGTCTGCAGGCAGGCTGAGAAAGCCTCGGGAGAGTTTTCATCCCCATCCTTGCACTCTGCATAACCCAAAAATGAGCTCCCGTTCCCCCTCCAGGCAGGGAGATCCGGGCAGGGAAGCATCTGGGCGAGGGGAGGTGGGTGGAGAAGATCCATCTTTTAGGTCCCAAAACAGGGTAGAGCGGTGGGTCCCGCTGACCATCGCCTCACCGCACCTTCTTCCCGCCTCCTCCAGGCTATTTTAATCGGTTAGTAAAGTGTGGCAGAAAAACCCAATTCCGTCATTTCCTATTATTAAAAAATAAAAAACAAATGTTGGGCCGTACAGCCCAGAGTTCAGATCAGGGGAAAATCCACAAATCTCTTGGCCGTCTGGGATCTTTTGTTTATTGCTGCACTTAATCCCATTTTTGGGTCTCCCGGGCTCAGCCTCGAAAGAAAGATAAATGAGGTGCATCAGAAGCTCACCTGATTAACTTGGCTAATTCAATGATTTTATTCTTTTCCAAGGCTGGTTTGGAAAGGGAGAGGGAGGAATTTGTGCATGCAGAGTCCCAGCCTCATGAAGGCAGAAGAAAAGGGCTTTTTGGGGTTGTTTTTTTGGTGGGTTTTTTGTTGGGTTTGGTTTTTTTTTTTTTTTTTTTTGCATATGAAAGCCTGCAGGGAGAATGTCAGCGACAAAACACTGGGTAAAGACTGGATTGTCGTTGCACTTCAGATTTGGCCGGAGCCGGTGCATCGCGTTGCCACCCCCGGCACCACGCACCGCTGCAAATATAGCAGCTTTTCCC
>NW_010527534.1:35275-35594 GCF_000687285.1 Phaethon lepturus
AATGCAGCAGCTTTCCCCACAGGAGCCCAGGAAGTCCGTGCTGTGGGTGGAGATCAGCCATTGCACCGACATACCCACCCTATTTCCTCTGCTTTTTTTCTGAACCGAAAGGTGAAAAGAGGAAATTTTGCCATACTTTCGGAGGGGCTTGCACGGTGATACGGCACCCCTGCCAGCCCCAAAATCCCTCCCAGTGTGTCCAAACGGAGGCACGCAGTTCCCATGGGCACTGTCTCCCACCCCAGCCAAAAAAAAACCCCAAATTTTCCTGGGGACTGAGGGAGCCAGGACTTCTCTCTATTTTTTTTTTGCCGCGTGG
>NW_010527534.1:35694-35957 GCF_000687285.1 Phaethon lepturus
GCTGACACCCCTGCCGTGAGTTGGGTGCGGGAAAGGAGAATGGATCAACCCTACAGCGCGACAGGCATGCGTGCTTTCAGGCATCCCGGTAAGAGCATCCCTGCAAGGGAGATGCAGCAAAACCCCCATCGCTGGAGGCTTTATCCCAAATTTTATCCCCCATCCCCAGGGCACCTCGGCTGTCTTACTGCAGACGATCTATTTTAATCGCTTTATCTCACCAGGTCCTCATTCCCTCCCCCCCAAAAAAGCCGCCCCCTCCC